>NW_025423266.1:921185-997779 GCF_020497125.1 Mauremys mutica | reverse complement strand
ACTTAACTATTTTGAGCAATTTCGTATCACCTGCAAATTTTGCCACCTCACTGTTTAGCCCTTTCCGCAGATCATTTATGAATAAGTTGAACAGTACTGCTCCCAGTACAGACACCTGGGGATAAGAGAGGGCAGATCCTCTTCTGACACTGGCAGACCAGGTGCCCCTAGGGCTTACTGAAAAGTGACAAATGCATGGCTGGAAACTAGTCTTGCTCACCTGTTTGTTAGTGTTGTTAAAACAGGCATTAGCTTTATAAAATGTGTTTAGAGTTTATGACAAGCTCGTGAGTTGCTGCATGCATTATTCTCACCTATAATAGACGTAGCCCATGTTGTAAGGTGATATATAAGCATTGGCACTAAAGCTGTAAACCCCCTTGCCGCCGCCCCGCCACCAGTCAGGAGAGAAGCATTACCAAGTGTGAAATGCTAGTTTACCAGAAGAGGCGTCATCTCCTTTCCAACAAGAGAAGGCCCTGACTGAGACATCAGAGAAGCCACAGTGGATCAAAAAGACTTCGTTGATGGCTCCCCCTCACACACCTACGAGGAGGCAGAGCCCTGCACAAACACTTGCCCCCATCAGCTTGAGCTCTGGGGGAATGGAATAAAAATCCCTGTCAGGAAGAAACCGTTGTTCCCACCCGATGTTGCTTGGACTTCAGGGAGACGGCACACTTTCTAAGCATCAGCAAGGGATCCCAGCTGTTTGGCTAGGGTTAGCCCTAAAGAACATACAAAGCTTGCGTGTTACAGCAGCTTTTACTACACCTGGATGGCAAGATAGAGTCAGAATGCCCAAGGAGTCTGTTTGTTGGTCTCTTGCAGGTGCTACTGATGTCCTTTCTGCTGTCCCTGGTGTGGAAAGACAGAGGCGGTTTTGAATCTCTTCAAATTGTTTGTTTGTGCTGCAGTTGCTTACCCTAAGCTTATTGCCGTTAGATCTCTTTCACGGTGTATTTTGGTCCTGAGAGGTAAAAGGTGTGTTGTTATGCAGTGAGATAGCAAACGTCAGTTGCAGAGATGGTGCATGTGCCCCCTCTGGTCCCAGAGTCCAGAATTTCCATAAACCCACCCACTGTCCTGTGACTAACAATCTCGCTCTGCTAACTCTTCCAGCAAAACAGGCCAAAGAAAGTGTATGCGAGCGCTGTACCACAGCCCCGTTGCTCTTTTCGGTTCCTTCCCACAGAACTTTCGCTCCATACCAGTCCAGTTCCTTGCTGTTGCTTGTCTAACCACTGCATGCATGTGCTATACCGTACCCTGAGCTGATTCCCGGCTTTTGTGCTCAATACAGCCTTGCCCCTCCGTGTCTCTGTGGCACAATGTGTCAGCGCGTTTGGCTGTTAACCGAAAGGATGGTGGTTCGAGCCCACCCAGGGATGATGCTAAGCCTTTGCTGCTTCCCCGAGGCCTGTGGGGGAACCTCAAAGGTCCCATTTTGCTGCCTCTGGGCCTCAGTGCTTTCAGCTGGTGGTCCAAAGAGCGGGCTGGATGCCATTCAGAAACCCATCTGCCAGCAGCCGTGCCGGAGGCTCAGGCTTATTCCTCAAGGCCGAGGACAAAAACTTTCAGCCGGGAACATTTCGCTCCCTTCCCGCCTCGGCCCAAGCGGCAAGGGAGAAGCGGAGGAGACACACCGGCTCAAAGACGCCTCCCTCCCACTTCCCTGTACGCTGTGCAAAGCTCTTGGCCTGCCTCATGCCTCGTCAGGAAAGTGCGGCCATGCGGCCCAAGCCTGAGTCACGTCCGCAGCCTGGCCCGCCCCGGCTGATGGCGCGCAGAGCCACGCGAGTCAATGGCAGGTCGAGTCAGGAGCCTCGGCTCTTTCCCCTGACAGCCACACACACAGTGCTGCCTAGCGCCCCGAGAGCCTCCCTCGTGTTCTCCCGCAGCAGCCGCCTGCCGGTGTGAGTGGGAAAAGGGGACCAGGAAGCACTGCAGCCTCATTCCAGGACAGGAGGCCCTCACCATGCCTAGGCCTGCCTCTTGCTTTCAGCCCAGGCAGCCAGAGGTGCCGGGGAGCTCCCTGGCAGGCCGCTTCGCCTCAGCCACCTCTTGCCTCACGGCCTAGGCTCTTGGTGCTCTGCTGGTCACCGGCTAGCTTGAAGGCCCAGAAGGAAAAGAAACAAGCGCACGCGTAGCAGAGGATGGTTTTGATCCAGCGACCTCTGGGTTATGGGCCCAGCACGCTCCCACTGCGCCACTCTGGTGGCTCTTCACACTCTCCCCCTGCCACCTAGCCGCCACTATCTGGATTAGTGCCTTACGCGCTCTCGCACTGGCAGGCAGATGCGCAGGTTGCTAGGCAGCTGCCCTGGTCACAGGATTTTACAGCTTCTACAGGGTAAAAGGGATCTATTTGGGGTTTGGACCCCATTGGGAGCTGGGTAGCTGAGTGCCGGAGACGGGAGCACTTCTTAAACTCTTTTCAGTTAAGCCTTCAGCTTGTGGGGGATGAGGTTCAGCCTTGGATCCGGGTCTGCAGCAGGCAAGCGCATCTGGCTCAATCGCCCCCCCCCCCCCCGCGCTGTATTAGCAGACTAAAACCCGGAGCAAACACACACGCCTTGCAAAGGAACAGCAGCCGGGATCTCAAACAAATATCAACATTTTATTTAGATGACGTTCAAAGAAAAAAAAAGCGTACAGTACAGAGTTTCGGCATAGAAGTTTCTGGTGCTCAGGGAACAACGTACAGCTTACCCAAGGGGTGCGAAGTTCGGTTTAAGATCGGGTGGCATAAGGAATACATAATCTGCAATAGCCCCGACTGGGGGTAAAAGGTTTACGTTCAGACACTGAGTTAGGAGGGTATGTTGTCCATATGAGGGCTACGTTCGGGTGTGGAGTATAACGAGCGGTTACGACGATGAGGATGGATTGACGGGTGTTTGGTGAGTTTTAACGTTCACTGTTTTTGAATCTTTGCCACAATCTAGTTGAAGCAGGGTCATCTGTTGGTGATCTGTCGTCAAGGCCTATCACTGGCTGGTGCCTCAGTTTCCTCTAGGCAGCAGTGCTGCAGGCTCCTTTGGTCAGTTCCCATGCAGCTGTGTTGGGGGAAGGGGGAATAGAGGCTCATGCTCCCCAGCCCCACGCCCCTCCCCCAGCAGCTGGGGAATCCAGGCCAAATGTAACCCTGGTAGCTGGGCCCGGATTAGCCTGGGCCGGGGTAGGGCTGGGGAGGAATTGCAGGGGAGACAGATGCACCTGCTGTGAGGGGAGATCCTCCCATTCCCTGCCAACCCCCCTCACTCCTTGCAGCACGGCGCCCCCTAGCACTTCTTTCTCTGTCGTGGAGGCTGTCTGCTGCCTGCTTCTCCCTTAGCATCATCTCTCCCCACCCTGGGGCACTGGCATCGCGTGTATGTGTGTGCGAATGCTCAGCTGCCCTCTGCCGGTGCAACAACCGTTTCTCTGTATGTCACAGCCCCCATACCGTCGACCCCAGTGGTGATTTCCCCATCTTACAAGGGCTGGCTGGCCTGACCCTTCTCCCCTCTGCGGAGTGTGGCGGCGGCTGCAGCTCACCCCCTGTGGGGCAGGAGGGCCCAGGTGCGGGGCACTGGGCTGCGATGCACCTGGAGAGCAGTTCAGGTGAGGTGGGGCAGGACCTGTGGTTTACATTCTGCGTTGCCTGGTGCTGGGCCATTGCACAATCCCCAGCCACGCCGCACAGAGAGCCCCGAGAGGGGGCAGGGGGCCAAGCAGATGATCCAGCACGAGGGGGGAGAGGATGTGTGGCTGGGGGGAGGAAAAGCCTTGGGCTGCACTGGGGGAGTGCAGAGCAGGGGTGACACCCCAAAAACCTGCAGCAAAGGGATGGACAGGTGGGGTGGGTGGATAGAAGAGGCAGCGGGACTAAAATCTAAAAGGGGAGTGTGGGGTCTAGTGGTCAGAGCGGGGGAGGGGGGCTGGTGGTCAGAATTCCTGGGTTCTATCTCCAGCCCTGGGAGGGGAGTGGGGTCCAGTGGTTAGAGTGTGTGTCGGGGGGGAGCCAGGACTCCTGGGTTCTCTCCCTGGCTCTGACTCTCTCTTGTGCAATCCCTCGGCAGTTACCCAACTCGCCAGCATGTGGGAGCGAGGGGCTGGGGCCGGGTTGTGACACGGCCCAGAGTCCTGTACTGCCCCTTTGTTACCCAACCGGGGCAGGGTGGGGGATGGCCTGGGAGACCCGCTAAGAAAGGCACTTCTGGTGGGTTTGTGTGTGGGTCACGCTGCCCCGGCTGGATAGACCCCTCTAGGTAAGAACCAGTCTCAGCCCCGGTCAGACCCTGGGAGCCAGCCCCCTCTGTCGCCACGGCCATGTCTATTGGTCTCCTGGAAAGGTCCATTCTCACGGGTAGCAGTCCAGTGGCAGTGAGTTCCACAGGCCTCGGCACACGCTGTGTGGGGCAGGAGGTCCTTGTGTTGGGAGCAGTGGGAGTGAACTGTGTGCGGTTGTGTCTCTGAGCACAATTGCGAATATTCTGGTGTGTGTGTGTCTGTGTGTGATTGTGAGTGTGGCTGGGGGTGTGATTGTTTCTCTCTTTGCGGGTTGGGCTAGCATGCCCCTCTGGGTGTGTTGTGTGTGAGTGTTCTTGGGATTGCGTGAGTCCCTTTGTGCATCAATGTGTCTGTGTGTGTGTGTCACTTGCTGCAGGATACAAAATCCTGCAAAGCCACCACACACACAGCGGGGCTCAGCCCCACCAGCAGGGGGCAGCAGGGACACACACGTCTCTCCTGGGCCAGCTTGGACAATTTCCCATCACGACCCGGCACAGTGCTGGTGCCCCCACACGGGGGTGGGCAGTGACCGGGGGCGGGGGGGGGGCAATGTGCTGGATTCAGAAGGAAGCACTTTGGGAAAATCAGCCAAGGCCCTTAGCAGAGCTGGGACACAGACCCGCCTCAATTCTCTTTTTCCTGGCCTTGTTCCAGAGCCCTCACAGCCCAATTCTCTGCCCTAACGTTGAGCCCTCTACTGCACCCTGAACCTCTCATTCCAACCCCACCCCAAAGCCTGCACCCCCAGAGCCAGTGCTCTCATCCCCCTGCACTCCAACTCTCTGTCCCATGTAGCCTGATTTAGGGTGTACTAATAATATTAATTTGGAAAATATGATGAAAATTTAATTTATTAGTTTACATTTTATTTAATTTAATTGAGTTATAAAGTTACAGTTGCATTACTGCTATTCAAAAGATACATATGGCATTATATGCAACACAGTTTTGGTTAATATACTCACACCCTTCCTTGATAACCTGGTGGTAAGAGACACAGAACCAGCCTTGCAGTTCAGGTTTCTCAATTCTTGAGTGAAAGATGCAGTGCTTAGAAAAAGCTAATGTTACTTTGGGTTTACTTGAATAAGTTAAACTTAAAATCAAATCCTAATAAACAAAGAATAAAAACTTAGGGAAACCGAGCTTAGCCGAGTTACTTTGAAACTTAAAGTTTAAGAACAAGTACAGCCTACTGATATTAGATAGAGAGAGAGTGGAGGAAGTAAGACAGAATGATAGAGCGATGTGCTCTAGCGAGGTGGGTTACCTCTTTTATAGGGCACAAGTGCCGGAAATCCTTCCTCCTATGCCCAAATTTCATTCCTTACCCACAAAACGTTAGGGTACGCTTACTTCATAGGCTAGTATGTTTGTGCGTGTTGATGACATGTACATATGCACATAAGTTCCCTTGTGGTGTACATGTTAATTCTGTGGTGTTGTGGAAAAATCGACCACACCTTTGAATTTTGGATTAGGCAGCCGGAGGCACTTTTATTATAGTACAAGCATGCATGCAGGGAGAGGGTTAAGCTCCCCTCTGCCTGTTACAAATTTTACCAAGCTTATAAAGGTTAAAACCGCAAATTAGCATTTACTTAAAAGTTCCTTATTTGGGAGTATCAATTGTACCATTAGCAAGCTACTTCAGTTTTCTCCCATATATGGTGTTTCCTTTTATTGTTTCTGGGCAGTTTTCGTTGGTGGTCTGCCAGTCTTAAGACCCTTTCTTTGTGGTTACATTATACAGGCTAAAATTCATAAAGCAATCTAAAAACAAGCTGAACACTCCTTTCTTATTTCCTTCTTTTGGTTCCTCATTTTCCCTGAATGCCCTCTGTACAGATAAACATATTAAAAGCAGAAATGCAAACCTTGGCTTTATATATAACAGTTGTCTAGACTATAGGCCTTTGGGCCTAATACAATAAATGCTGCAAGCAAATAATAACCTAGGCTGGACAGGTGGGGCAAATTTTCCCTATCAGTGGGTACAACACTGAAAAACCCCTTATGCCATTCTCCATTGTCGATTGGTCTAGGTAAAGGTCTTAGACAGGCGTGGGTACTTCTCTCTGTAATTAACAAGATAAAGGTCAATTTTCCTTTCTGAGTAAAAGGTCACACTATAGAGATGCTAACTTTGCCTTAGCTTAACATACAGGATATGGCCTGTAGGTCCTCTTAAGTCATGTGCCCCAGTCCCCTAATCATTTTTATTGCCCTCTGCTGGACTCTCTCCAGTTTGTGCACATCCCTTCTCATGTGGGTCCCAACCCCAAAAGTACTCACATTTAACCCCAATGGCTCCAAAATGTACATAGGGTGCTGCCATGGTCAAGTCACTCCCGAGCTCTCCAGTGGAGCCTGCTGGCAGAGAACAAGGTGAAAATTAGCCAGGATGTTGTTCAGTCAATTCCCTCTGCTCCCAGCAGGTGGTATCGGAAACCTCCAAGATCACTCACTTCCCTTTCTCTCATCAGCTTCAGGCCCCAGGGTTACAAATGCACAAACCAGTTGAGATTCTCCCCTGGGCTCAGGGTGTGGGGCTGCTCTGAGAGGATGGACTTGCAGATTTGGGATATTAGTGCAAAGATACAATTTCAATTTCTCATAGAGAAAACTGAGGGCATTGGGAAAAGTTTTCAACTAGCAATAATCACGCCTCGGATTAACCTCATTGGCTATGATACTGCCACTTCTTATTTAGTGAAAGGAAAGCTGCAGTGACAGCCTGGTTACTGAGATGCAAAACACTTTCCTCCTGGGAGAAACAAGAAGTTAGAATTAGAAATTTACATCGTTTGTTCCAATGTTGGCACATGTTTAATTTTGCTTCTGTGTAGGTTTGTTTCAGGCTGTGACTGTTTTGGTTTATTGGGTTGTTTTGTTTTTTTTAATTGGAATGGAGCTTTTAATTGACATTTTCTGGATTCGAATGGCTGACCTGCAACACCAATTTTGACATACTTCTGCATATTTTATACAGATTTGGCCAGTATTCAAGGATTTGATTCCTTTATAGGAGGTTTTAGTGGTCAGGCTTGTTTATTTTATGTTCTTTTATCATCCTGCTGTAGCACACCTTTTTGATAAAATGTTGAAATTATTAATTTATGGTATTTGTTAGTTTTTATTTTTAAAAACAAAGTTTTTCTTAATGTTTGGGTTTTAAATTAAGCATTGTTTTTTGTTTCAATTTTTCATGTTGGTTTTGGTTATTGATGGGATCTTTAAGAACTTTGAATTTAATACTAAAATTTGGACAGATTTAGATTATTTAAAGTAAACCCTGTTTACTACTTTATTTTAATAAAGATTTTATTGCTCTAACCCCTGGCCGGGGGGGGAGAGGCGATGAGCTTGGCTTTTAACTGGGAAGGAGCAGAGGCATGGGAGGCATGGCCCCCCGTGAAGGGTGGGGCAGGTGGTGGGGGGGCACAGCCCCTCCAATTTTTTTCTCTAGCCCCCCTCAGTCCCCCACCCAACCGAGAAGAGTCTGATGCCACCTGCTGGTCACTGGGTGTCACTGCTGCTCCATGGGAAACATGCTCTGTGCATTACCCAGATTGGTGGGAAACACACTCTGTGCATTACCGTGACTGGTCCGTGGGAGTCACTGCTCCTAGAAGGCAGACACGCGCTGTGCATTACGCCACCTGGCCACTGGGTGTCACTGCTGTATCAAGGGAAACACCTTCTGTGCATTACCCTGAATCACCACGTGGTGTCACTGCTGCTCCAAGGGAAACACCTTCTGTGCATTACTCTGACTGCCCACTGGGTGTCACTGCTGTGCCAAGGGAGACGTAAGAACGGCCAGACTGGTTCAGACGCAAAGTCCATCTCACCCAGTATCCTCCTGTCTTCTGCCAGCGGCCAGTGCCAGGTGCCCCAGGGGAATGACCAGACCCAGGAATCAGCAAGTGATCCATCCCCTGTTGCCCATTCCCAGCTTCTGGCAAACAGAGGCTACAGGCACCATCCCTGCCCACCCTGGCTAATAGCCACTGATGGACCTGTCCTCTATTAATTTAGCCAGTTCTTTTTTTTTTTGAACCCTGTTATAGTCTTGGCCTTCACAACATCCTGTGGCAAGGAGTTCCACAGGTTAACTATGCAACTGCCCTGAGTTTACCCTCCTCACATACCCCGGGTTGTATCTGGAAAAGAGGATGAGGCTGAGGAGAGCCATGATGTGTCTGTCACTGGCTGGTGCCTCAGTTTCCTCCAGGCAGCAGTGCTGCAGGCTCCTTTGGTCAGTTTCCATGCAGCTGTGTCGGGGGAAGGGGGAGTAGAGGCTCATGCTCCCCAGCCCCATGCCCCTCCCCCAGCAGCTGGGGAATCCAGGCCAAATTTAACCCTGGTAGCTGGGCCGGGGTTAGCCTGGGCCGGGGTAGGGCTGGGGAGGAATTGCGGGGGAGACAGATGCACCTGCTGTGAGGGGAGATCCTCCCATTCCCTGCCAACCCCCCTCACTCCTTGCAGCACGGCGCCCCCTAGCACTTCTTTCTCTGTCGTGGAGGCTGTCTGCTGCCTGCTTCTCCCTTAGCATCATCTCTCCCCACCCTGGGGCACTGGCATCGCCCGTCCTGTGCAAACAGGCAGGTCCCGGTGTGCCCCATGGCGCTGTCGTGCAATTGGGGGAGCAGCTGTTGAATGGAATATGGGAGTGGGCAAGGCTGGGGACCAGGACTCCTGGGTTCTCCCCCCAACTCTGGGAGTGTAGGTTAGTGGGTAGAGTGAGGGAGGGGCAGGGCTGGGATCCAGGGCTCCTGCTTTTTCTGGTTTTCTCCACCTCCTGCAGCTGCCTTGGTCCTTTCGGTGCATTTCCTGTTCCAAATTCATTTGCTGACTTGTGTAACTCACCCCAGAGGTGGCTGCATCTCAGTTTTGGGTGAGGCATCCTTGGCTGCATCACCCCCTAACCACGTATCTCTCCCCCCTGCAGGTGACCCTGCAGCACTCGGCAAACATCCGCAAGATCTTGGGGCGCTTTGAGCATTGGGCAGGGAGGGGCCAGGAGCCCTGCCCCCCCTGAGAATGGGACCCAGCCCCCCCTACTTTTTACAGGGATTAAAGAGGGGCAAAGGGGGGCAAATCAGAGGAGGGGGTGGCCAGGGTCTGAGCAGGGGGTGGAAATTGACTGGTTGGGGTGTTAAGCAGCTGGAGGCAGAGTTAGGAGAGGGGCTGAAGGGCAAAGTCAGGGAGGGGGGAAGGAGCCGGAGTTCAGCCCAGGGGGAGGCGCTGCCAGAGGGTTAAACCCCAGCACAGGCAGGGGCAGAGGGGTAACAGTTACCCCGGGGGGCTGAGACTCCAGTGTTTGCAAAAACTGGGTGGGGGGAGCAGAGGGGCTTTTCTAGTTCCCCTCCCACAGGCAGCACCTCTCAGCAGGGGCTTCCCAGGGCTGGGCTCTTAAAGGCACAGGCATCCCACTGCCTAGACACTGCAGCTCCTCTCTGATGTGACCTACTGAGGTGCTGCAGTAGGAGACTCAATTCAGTGAAACCGGCATTTCCTATACACCCCCCAGCCAGGGGGCTGTGCACCCCCTCCCCCGAATTTCCCCAACACCCCCCAGTGGTCAGGTAGTTACATGCAGCGCTGCCAATGTTGTCACTGGTTGCAAATCTGAATTGAAATTGAAACATTAACACACACTTTAAAAGCAGATACAACATATGAAAAATACTTGTACCTGAGAAAGTATAATAGGGTTGGAAAGTCTGGACAAAGCCAGGATTCCTCACCCAGCTGTTGTGTTTGCTGACAATGTCGGTCCATTGGCTTCCGCAATGTTGGCCAACCTCAGAATTTCAAATGATGATTTGGAAGCAAGGTGTGAATGAGCTCTGCCCTGACAGCTAGTGACGAGCCAGGGTTGTGGGAGGCTTTGGGACCAGACTGTATTTACATGAACTCACCTACTCTGCCGAGGTGTCCAGCAGACAGAGCTGGGCCGCTTCTGCTCTAGGTGCCCAGAGGAGGAGGGAAGGTGTGTGGGGCTCTTCCTCCCTTCTGCCAAGCCCTGACTATCAATCCCAGCCCTGACCCTCCTTTCTTCAAGCGCCATGTGGGTGCCAGGAAGCACAAGGGCCAAACTTGTGGGCCTCAGGTGAAGCAGCAACCATCCGGGTAGCAAGTTCTAGAGCCGCAACCCATTGTGGCCATCCCAGCCAAAGACCTGGCCCTAGGAGGGGTGAGTCACCCAGCAGGAGGGGGGAGACTGGCTCTTGCACAGCTGGAGACAGGGAAGTGGAGCAGTATGAGCTCCAGGGCTTTACCACAAGTTCCCACTGAGATTTGAACTCAGATTGCAGGATTCAGAGTCCTGAGTGCTGCCTGTTACACCATGGGACCAGCTCATGCTTCCTTCTCTGCACATCAGTGACCCTCATGGGGCCGGCTCATGTAAGGGACTGTTGGCCCCTTACTAAAGCTTAGTGGGGGGTTTGGTTGGCTAGTTCCCAGCACCAATAGAAGGGGGAAGGGCCAATGGGAAATCAGGACCCTGAGACTGACAGTCCCCTGGGCACTTGCCTCTGTGCTTGAAGGAAGCAGGGCCAGGCTTCATGGGCTGGGCAGGCGGGAGCCCAGCACCTCTCCTCCTCTGGGCACCTAGAGCAGAGGCAGCTGGTGCTGACTGCTCCAAGGGAAGGCTTAAAAGCAACTGAGGCCAGGGCAAGAGGAGGGGAGGACCATGCTTATGTGTGGCCAGCAGACAGCCACAGGGCCAGCCTGCTCCATGCTGTGCTGAACCCCACTGAAGGCCACCCACAGGCCACCTGCAGATAAGCTGCTGATGCTCTGTGGCCAACATCAGAAGAAGGTAGGAAAGCAGGGCCAGCCCCCCTGGTGGGGCCTCTTATGGTTCCCACCCCAGCTGCTCACTTTGGTAGTGGAGCTGCCCATTTTCTTTGGCAAGTCAGGAAGGGCAAAGGTGAGACTGGAAGCACCTGGGGCTCATGCCCCAGCCTTTGTGACACCCAACCCCCAACTCCTTCCCGGGGCTCTAGCTGAAGCCAGAGCACTGAGTTGAGTGACCAAGAAGAGGTTCCAGCTGTGAAGAAAGCAGGACTTGCAGCACAAAGTGAGCACAACCATGAGGGGACTCAAATCCTGAATCATCCGATCCACAGGGAGATGCCTCATCCTTTAGGCCACATGATGAGGGGTCTAAACACTTCTTTGGAAAAGCCGGACACTGTGTTTCTCAGGTCATCTACTGAGGGGGGTCGAGACGCTCTGGGCACAAGAAGTTAAGTTCCCAGCGACACGTGAGACTTAATTGTATGGGGCCAGGTGCAGGGCTTTGGCAGGGAGGCTCGGGCATGGGGGATTGAGGTGCAGCAGATGGACCGGCTGTCTAGGCACAGAGATTTAGTCTCCCTGAGGAGGAGGAGGAATCCTTCTGACAGGCAGTGGCTGTGCAGAAAAAGAGGAGGGGTTCCTGGGACTTTTTTTGCCTCTCTTTTGCCTGCCTGCTCACTCTTGTGCTGAAGGGTGAAGATTTTTTTCAGGTAGCTCAGTTGGTAGCACATCAGGCTCTTAATCTGAGGGTCCAGGGTTCAAGCCCCTGTCTGGGTGCTTGGTTTTTAAGTTGCCTGGTGTGCCAGGAGCCAAACTCTGTTCACAGCCACATGCGGATTCCCAGAAGCTGTGGCCATTTCCTGGAATGATTCCTTTCCTTAGCAATCAGGAGAGAGGCCACATCCACAGGATGAGGCCTAGAACACGCAGTCTCTGGCCCCCAGGAAGTCCTGTGGGGCCGGGTGCTGAGAAAGCCCAGAGGGGGAGCAGCAGAGATGGGGGGGGGAAGGGGGAGAGAGAAGCAATGAGGACAGAGCACAAGTGTACAGGGGGCATCTGGTCTGGCTATTGGGGGGAACTTCCCTGGTTTATACACGACCCTGGTGGAATTGGCCAGTGGAAGGATCTGAGTCCCCACCCCCTTACCCAGAGGCTGCCTGACCTCAAGGACTGTCAGGATACAGATATTCAGGCCAGTCTGCAGAGGCCTGTACTTTAAGAATTTAGGTGTATTTTTATCACTTAGCTAGTTATAAAGATATAAAAGAAAGAATAAAAAATCACTGTCTGTCTGTGTAATGGCCTTCTCTTACTGTGACAGTCTGAGGCCTGGTTCTTCGGCTAGGCAGCAAAGGCAGCCATAAGCTGGGAAGTGTATGGTCACATCCTCACATTCCCAACTAGTCACATTGAACTAAGGTGCTATTGGGCTGTTAGGAATACAATCCTGCTCTGATATTCCATCACCTCCAGAGAAAGGGAAACTTAGTTTGGTAGCATCCTGTCTGGCAAGAACTCACTTATCAATAGACACAGCTGGAAAACCCTTATGTCTGGATAGATATAGTTGTGAAATCCTCCCTTCTGTATTGTTTTGTATGTTTATTTGCATGGTCTCTGTCTGGTTCTGTGATTGTTTCTGTCTGCTGTATAATTCATTTTGTTGGGTGTAAACCAATGAAGGTGGTGGAATATAATTGGTTAAATAACCATGTTACAGTATGTTAGGATTGGTTAGTTACATTTCAGTAAAATGATTGGTTAAGGAATAGCTAAGCAAAACTCAGGTTTTACTATATAGTCTGCAGTCAATCAGGAAGGCGGGGGGTGGGGTGGGACCAGGGACTGGGGATGGGGGAATTGGGATCATGTTTTTCTACAGGGGGAAATGGGAACAGGGGATGGGAACAGAAACAGGGACACAGACAAGGCTCTGTGGTGTGAGAGCTGAGAAGGGGACACTAAGGAAGGAAACTGGAATCATGCTTGCTGGACGTTCACCCCAATAAACATCGAATTGTTTGTGCCTTTGGACTTCGGGTATTGTTGCTCTCTGTTCATGCGAGAAGGACCAGGGAAGTGAGAGGGTGACGGAATAAGCCCTCTAACACTGTCATTTGTTGCTCTAGGCTCCATTCACATCCCACTCCTGACACAATCACTGTCTTCTATCTGACAAAATAGCCTAATTTCAACCTCTCCTGTAACATTACACCACCAACTATTTAGCATTTGTATGAGAGAAGTTGGAGGGAATTCAAACATTTTCAAATGGCAAAACTTTTCCCCCGGCCTGGTCAGTGAATCCTATGGTGAGAAACTTTCTGTGCATTTCAGTTTCTTGTATTGTTGGAGGGGGCTGAGGTGCTGGAAGGGAAATGTCCATGGAAAACTTGGACATCACTGTTGTCCGGAAAAAGGCAGGTGTTAGACACAATCGCTTCTCGTATTCCCGTGGAATCCGAGTCTAGCTGAAGAATTTATGTCTATCCTAGAGAGAATCATTCCATTGTAAATACAAATAAAATGAGATCTTCAGGTCGAGTCAGCGCCTTTTAAAAGTATTTACTGAGAAAAAAGCCATTCTTTGCCTTGTTGATAAGGACAAGAAGCCCTCTTTTCCTTTCTATTTCAAATGTGAAATGAATGGAGATTTTCATTGAAAAACTTCTGGTTTTTAGGGGGAATTGAACCCAGGCCATGGCTGTTAAAACACCAGAACCTACTGCTTAAAGCACCAGGGAGGGCTGTTGTTCTCTGACAGCCAGCATTGTTTTTTTCAGCCTCCTACTTCACCAATGTCAGACTCTGAGTGCAGTTAAGCTCTGGAATAGGCTCCCAAAGGCGTCTGTGGTGTCTCTCTCCTCAGAGGTTTTTAAGAACAGGTTGAACAAACCTCTGTCGAGGATACACTGCATATACTTGGTCCCATAGACAACCTGCTCTTGCTCTATCTGCTACCTTCATCGTGTTTGGATGTAAAGGTGGGAAATGATGGAGAAATTGGCCCCTCTTTCAAGTTTAAATGTTGTAACTTCTACATCTAGACCGGGGTGGTCAACCTGAGCCAACGTAACTGCCAAACGTGCACCTTTGTATGCAACTGCTGAGTCAGTTGTGAACCTTGCTACCATTATCATTATCCCTTTGAAATAATGATGGTGATGGACACTTGGCTGTATATCCCAGAGTGCCCTGGACGTCTACAGGCTGCATTAGCCAATCCAACCATTTGGCACTTACAGATGGGCACCTCTGTATTGTGCCTGAGTCTTGTACAGCTATGAAAGGCTGGTAGATGCTGATATTTTCCCATCTTTTTAACCAGCGCTAATACCCAGCCAGGCCAGGGCTGGGAAGAGAGAGAGAGCAGCAGGTTTCCCCTATTGTGGCTGTCTCACTTTTTCTGGACTAGCTTCACCTCTGCACCAACTTGTGCTTTTGGTAGGTGACCCTGGCTAGCTCAGTTGGCAGAGCATCAGACTTTTAATCTGAGGGGCCAGGGTTCAAGTCCCTGGTCAGGTGAAAAATTTCTCACTGTGAGTATAAAAATCTGTCTTTCTGGAGTCTTGTTCAGTGTTATTCTTTCTCTCCAGGATTTTGCCTTTCCTAAGAAGGGCCTTTCTGTGGGGGGGATTGAAGGAGCAACTCCTTGACATCCCCTCTGTCCTTGCAGGCTGGAGGAATAAAGTCCTCTGGGCATATAGCATGTTCCTCCCCTGCAGACACAAACACACAGAATATTCATAAGGAATTAGAATTAGAATCCACCACTTTCCTTGGTAGCTTGTTCCTGTGGTGAATCATCCTCGCTGTTGAATATTTGTGCCTTAGTAGTAATATGAATTTGTCTTTTTTCACCTTCCAGCCATTGGGTCTTGTTATGCCTTTCTCTGCTCCATTAAGGCCCTTCAACACTTCAGTGAAATCACCTTTCAATCTTCTTTTGATAAGCTAAACAGGTTGAGCTCATTCAATAGCAAAGAGCCACCAAATGTTCTGAGGGCTGGAGAAAAATATCTTCTAGGGAAAGTGGTGGATTCTCCATCTCCTGATGTCATTTAATGAAGACTAGACGCCTTTCTGGAATGTGTTTGCCCCAAAAGTAGCTATTGTGTCATACAGGAGGCCTGTGATATGCAGGGGGTCAAATAAGATGCTCTAATGGTCTCTTCTGGCCATAAAGTCGACTAATTTCTGAAAAACTGAGTGTAGCATTGGGAGCAGCATCTGATGTTTTCCTGTCTAGCCGGCTTGCTTCCTAGAACGAACGCTCCTTGAGTGGGGTGATCCACAGGGAGTAGCTCAAACCTCCAAAGTGCCTGGGCAGGGGCAGGACATTAGCACAGCAAGGGAGGGGTGTGGCAGTGACATCACAAAGGCCTTTTGCAGGACCTCAGACTATTGGTCAAAGGTGGTGGGGAGGTGGTGACCTCACAGAGAGATGCTGACATCAGCCAGGCAGGACAGGGGCGAGGGGCCAGGGAAACCTCAGAGACCCTGTGGCTTTGCTTCAGCAAGTCTCCTTCTCCAGGTCTCTCTTTGAGGACTGAGAGAGTATTCGGGTTCAGGCACGTGAGCGCCAGGAGGAACCTCTTTTGAGTTTTCTCCTTCGCTTTTAGTGATTTTACTAGTAAACAGAAGTCCCTGTTTAGAAGGTAAGAGCCTCCTCGAGGTTTGAAACCTGTTCAGTCTGATCCATCTGGTGACCATTGAATTCTAGGCATGGAAAACACGAGCTTAAGGAGGCAGAATTTTATTGCGTACCTGGGATTTTGTCCCTTAGAATCACTGGGGTCATTAGGGTTTGTCTTTTTGGTTTCACCTTTTCCTCCATCCCTCCCTCCTTTTTCTTTGTCTCTTGCTTCTTTTGTCCTTTCTCCTGTTCCCCTCCCAACACCAGGAAGGCATTTTTCTCCAGCCCTCAGATCACTTCGTGGCTCTTTGGTCATCAGACTCCTGAACTGCAGCTGGATGTGGCTCTTGTTCTTCTGCACAGCACAGCTCCTGGAGAAGAGGGATCTGCAAATGTACATTCCTATGATCCCTTTGTTTAACTGATGAAAACATAAATTGACACTTTGAGGATTGAAACTGATTTCAGCTGATGGACAGCTTTGCTAGGTTTTTATGCATTTGGACAGCGAAATGTTGAGTGTTTACATTGATATCAAGCACTCCTGTATAGAGGAGCCCCTGAACATAATGGAGAATGGAAATGAACATGTTTTCCTTTTTTTTGAAAAAAAAGTAAGAGGGTTATAAGAGAACACGCAGGTTTGAACTGAGGACTACTTAAACTGCAGTCAAGCACTTTAACACTGAGCAATACCCCCATGACAACGGAATCATAATGTCCAGCACTTTGAAGGACAGACCCTACTTCATCGAGGTCCTTTGCCATTCCCAGACCACAGGTGGTTTTAAAAATGGGGTTTGATTAAACTTCTTAAATGTGGCAAACACCACAGCTTGCACACCCACCGATATAGCTTCTCCCACTGACATAGCTGCCACCTCTTGGGAAGTGGATTAACTGCACCCACAGGAAAACTCTCTCCCCTCAGTATAGAGGAGTGGTTCTCAAACTGTGTCAGGACCCCAAAGTGGGTCATAACCCTGTTTTAATGGGGTCGCCAGGGCTGGCATTAGACTTGTTGCTGCCTGGGGCTGAAACCAAAAGTCTGAGCCCCACCACCCAGGGCTGAATCCCTCAAGCTCTGGTTTTGCCCTCCCCTAACTGGGGCAGGGCTCAGGCTTTGTCTCCTCTGCCTGTGCTCAGTGTAGAGGGGCTTGGTGCGTCTTTCTAGGGTCAGGTAGTAAGTTGGGTTTTTTTGGTAGAAAGGGGTTGCAGTGAAAGGAAGTTTGAGAAACCCTGGCATAGAGCCTCTGAGTATGTCTAGACTTGGCTCCCTGTGGCAAATCAGACACTGAAAGTGCAGCCATGGAGACACCACACACCAGCCTTGCCTAGCAGGCAAGAATCAAACCTCCACAGACAAATGCCTGTTGCTTTCTAACCCATCTCCCTCAGCCACCACCACTTAACAAAGGGGCTTTTCTACACGATGGTTCTGGTCTCATTGAAGGGTCATTTCCAATTGTTTGCTCAGACCAGCATTAGGGGAAATGGTGCCCTGGGCAAAGCTTGTACTTTGGCACTTCCCCATTGCCCGTGGACGATCCCCACTCCCCCTTTACCGCTAGCTCCTGCACTCCCAACCCTTGCACCTCCTTCACCCCTAACTCTTGCCCCCTCCTGTGCCCACTTTGCCCTTAACTCCCTGTGCCACCAGCCATTGCCCCTCTCCTGCAGCCCCTTCACATGGTTCCAGTGCTGGGGGCCCCGCACTTGTTCTCCCTTTCCCTGGGCTTTGGCATCACTAGCCCCTGCTTAGCGAGTAGGGTTCAGTGGTCCCCAAAAAGTGGGGCATGACTCCTAGGGGGACACAGAGGAACATTCATGGAGTCAATGAAATCAATTGAGCTTCTTCAGTCTCTCGCTGCAGATATTTCCCTTGTTTTTAATGGCAAAAATCCTGATCTTTCCAATGGGAGCTGCTGCTTCAATGTTCAGTTTGGGGAGGGATTTGGCTGCACTCAGAGATCTGCCCGCGGGTTACAATATGCGATCCGAAGGGTCGAACGCAAACAGCGTTTAGATGGGACCGTTAGTGCCGCCCCCGTGTGGCCAAAGGTTAGAACTGACCAGCAGAGTTTACAGCTGGAGCCTGGGACGCTCCTGAGCAAACTGGGCAGGAAGCCTCTCGCGTGGGACCCTCGCTGTGCAGCCGGAGGCGGAGGGAAGCTGATTGTCAGGGCTCAGGGCTGCACCCTGCCAGGCTGAGCCGGTGTCTGTGCTAAGCTCGGCATCAATCAGGTGATTCTGGGAAGTTCACCCTCCACCAAAGGAGGGTGAAGCAGGTCACCCCTGGAGCAGGGTAAAGCTGCAGGGTGAGAGTGGGGTTGCTGCCCCTGTGAACAGCTGCTGTAGCACCGCCTGGGCAGGACAGGGAGAGCCAGTTATACCTCCCCCCAGCCTGTATCGGGGAATGGGAGCACTCACACCCTGGGGACCCACCCAGCAGAGATCTGCTGGGGGGGAGAGTGGCACCCACACACCCAGGATCTTGTAGGGGGGGACAAGGGCATCCACACTCCGGGATCCTCTGCAGAGGGACGGACACCCACACACCCAGGATTCTGTATGGGGGGCAGAGGTACCCGGACACCTGGGCGGGGGATAGGGGGCACCGAAACGTCCGGGATCTTACCTGGGAGGACAGCAGCACCTGCAGCTCGACATGAGACGGGGGCGGGGGGAGAAGGAGCATTTCCCAGTTCCAGGCTGTCCCCGTCTGGCCAAGGCACAGAGCTCACAAGCAGAGTTTAAAGCTCCAGCTGCCAGGCTGTGAAAAAAGCCGGGCCCTGTGGCTGGTGCCTGTGATCCCAGCTCCTGGGGAGGCTGAGGCCGGCGGATCGCTTGAGCTCAGGAGTTCTGGGTTGCAAGGGGCTGTGCCGATCGGGTGCCCGCACTAAGCTCAGCATCAATATGGTGATCTTGGGGGAGCTTGGGGTCCCCAGGTTGCCTAAGGAGGGGTGAACCGGCCCAGAACAGAAATGGAGCAGGTCAAAACTCCTGTGCTGATCAGTAGTGGGATCGCGCCTGTGAATAGCCCCTGCAGCGTAGCCTGGGTGAGACATGGTCTCTTTTTATACAGACACCCCCCACAGAGCCTGCAGGGGGGGATGGGAGCACCCACACGCTGGGGATTCTGACTTGGGGGGGAGGGACGCACCCAAGCAACACGGATCTGGAAAAGGGGAACAGAGACACCCACAGATCCCGGATGGGGGCAGGCAGGGGAAACCCACTCCCTCCACACAATGTTCTTATCTGGAGGTGAAGCCAGGGAAACCACATGGAGGATTCTTATCTGGGGAACTGGGGGGACCCACTTACCACCAGAGATTCTTAAGGGCAGGAGGAACAGGGACTCCCACCTCTGGAGCATGGGGGTGGGTCGCCTGCTGGGATCATCTGGGCATATTTCACCTCGTCAGTTCCCTGCCATTGCCTTGGGGGCCCCTTGTTCGCTGCCTCTGGTACCCAGTTTAGCCTCCTTCCTGAGGGCTGAAACGCTTTGATCTGTCTAAGGTCTGTGGGATCAATACGTGTCATGGTGTAATTCTGTGTTATTCGGGGGTCAGACTAGCTGAGCTAATGGCCCCTTCTGCCCTTAAACGCCATGAAAACATTTCCCTGGTTTCTCCTTGCACCTGACAGACACCACGGTGAGGGGCCCGATAGAAGATCCTGGGCACAGCGCTCTGGCTCTTACTTTACTTGGGGACGTCAGCGCTTTCCTAGCAAAGCTGCTGCTAAAGCGCTGGATTTGGGGAACTGTTCGGCTCTGATTCAGAGATCTGCCTGCGGGGTGTGAACATGCCACGAGGAGTGGGAAACGCAACCAGCACCGGGAGGCGTTGGCTGAGCTCCGGGCTGCCCCCGTGTGGCCAAAGCTTAGAACTGAGCAGCGGAGTTTAAAGCTGGCGCTGGGAGGAACCTGAACACGCGGGGCACGAAGGCTCCTGCGTGTAACGCTTGTTGGGTGGGCAGCTGAGCATAGCTGATTGCTGGAGTTCAGGGCTGCACCCCGGAGTGCTGAGCAGGTGTCTGTGCTCAGGTTGGCCTCGCTATGATGGTTTCTGGGAAGTTTGGGGTCACCAGTCTCCCTAAAGAGAGAGGAGCCAGGTCAGCCCACGAAAGGAGGCCGGCAAAACTCTGGTACCAAGTGGCAGTGGGACTGCCCCTGTGAAGAGCCGCTGCAGTCCCGCCAGGGAGAGCCGGTCTCTCTTTATGCAGCCCCCGCCCATTCCTCAGGACAAGGGTTGTGCTCAAAGATCTGTGCCCTGTGTTTTCACCTCCATGTGAAGCGCACAGTGCAAATAACCCTCAGCACATTAGCTCAGTTCCAGGCTCCACTTCCACCAGCTCAGGCAAGATGGTGCAGAGGAGCCCCTGGGTGGCTATGGGCCTGGGGAGGATGGCTTTTGATTTTTCGGCCTGACTGCTACAGGCAGCAAGGCCAAAAGTCAGATGGCCGGCTCTCCCGTCCACCATGCTCATCAGGACCCCTTAGTCAACAGGCTCGGAGAATGCGGGAATCGCCCCCCACTACCTCTCGCATGCAAAGCGAGCGCTCTGCCGCTTGAGCTAATTCCCCGCAGCTGGCCTGACTCTCAGGCACCGGGCAAAAAAAGGCAAGGGCTCTGTGGCCTTAAGCAGAACACAGCCTGAAATGGGGGTGCGGGGGGTGTGCTACCCAGAGCTGGGGAAGGGCGTCCGAGTCCCAGCCACGCTCCTCGGCACAAACACCAAAGCTCCCTCCCTGGAGTGTGTCTGGGCTGAGAGTTAGACCCTGAAACAAGCACCAAGCTTCAGAAGACAATGCAGGGATAGATCACTTGATGATTGCCTGCTCTGGCCATTGCCTCTGAAGCGCCTGGCATCGGTTACTGTCAGAAGACGGGATAGTGGCCTAGCTGGACCATCGGTCTCACCCAGGAGGGCCGTTCTTATCTTCACCACTTTCCTCTAACCCAAGCAAAGCCAGGAGCAGGCCCAGCTCAGCAACTCTAGCAGACTCCCTGGCCCCCGGCCCAGCATACAGCAAAACGACCCTGCCTCTGCCAGGATAAACAGCCATCGACTCCCTCTTCCAGACCAACGCAGCCCTTCCCCGCTTTGGCTGTCTCCAAGCTGTCTGCATGCTCTGCTCTGCTCCACGGCTGCCATGCTGCCTGAGATCAGGAGGCTGCGAGGTCTCACTGTCTCAGCTGAGCTGGTATCGCATGCCACCCCGCCCATCTCCTCATTCCCTTCATGGACCCCTGGGATGTGAGTAATTCTGTATTTGAGTGGCTCTCCCTCCCGGCCAATGAGCTTGGCGTAGACTAGCAGGGAGGGAGGAGGAAAGGGATTGTGCTCCAGTGAGAGCTCAGAAAGAAAGGTGCAGGTCCCCCACTAGAGCCCAGCCCAGCAGAGCAAAGCAGAGCAGAGCAGGCTGGAGAATGTGTGTCTGGGTCTGACTACTTCTCCCATGCTCTTCCATTTGAGCTAACTTCCCCCAGCTGTCTCCAGCCTCCCAGTCAGCGCAAGGGGGAGAAGGGCTGGGGAGGAAGAGCTTTGTGCTCTGCAAGGGCTGGCTTTTTGGGAGGCCAAGCGGGGAGAGGGATGGAGGCCACTGGAGGAGCTGAGCCGGCTTCTAAAAGAATGTCCTGGGGTTGCCTTGCCGCTGTAGAATGCGGGCATTGATCCTGCTGCCTCTCGCATGCAAAGCGAGTGCTCTACCACTTGAGCTAATTCCCCTACCTTGGCAGGTAGTGTCTCGATCCATCCATTCGATAATGGAGGCCACATCGTTCCCCGCACCAGCCAGTGACTCCTTCCAAAAGGGTCAGGCAAGGAAAGGCTTGCTGTCAGCCAGCTAGCTCAGTTGGTTAGAGCATGGTGCTAATAATGTCAAGGTCATGGGTTCAAGCCCCATGCTGGCCACTCGGGGAGAGTGGCTTCTGCTCTTTTGGCTGACTGCTAGGGGTGGCAGAGGCCAAAACCAAGTGGGCCAGGAGTGGGCAAGAGCCCTGCTGGGCGCAGGTGCCGGGCAGGACCAAGCTCCATGACACCTCCTTGGGCTCCCCTCCCTGGGCACCTCGCTCCACCTGCTGCCTGAAAGGAACTTGGAGACGGGTGAGCCCGGCCGGCTGCCTTCCAGGCTCATAGGAGGCCAGGCTTGAGCTGCCCGCCCACAAAGCCAAAATCGCAGGCCTGCCGGCTCGCCCCCATTGGCCACAGGGGGTTGACCTGATGGCCCGAATTCTTGCCGGCCGCCAGCTCCACCCAAATGTACCCGACGCCGGATCACGCTCCCCAGCCCAAGCCACAGAGGAAGGCTTAATACTCGGCACCCCAACCTAGGGGAGAGGCTTCACACTCCGCCGGTGCAGGGTGACCTTTGGGACTTCCCTGGATACCATCCTCCCACCGCCCACAGCCAGACCCCCCAAGCCCACCCCTCCGACAGGAAGGAGTAGGAGGACCACTCCGCCCAGGGGCACCACCACTCAAAGTCAGCTTCACTTGCTTTCTCTTCTACCCCTTTCCTCCCAAGTTATGCGTGCCTCACGGGAGCCGGCCCTGGGAAAACGCAGGCACCGCACTCTGACTGGCGCAAGCCAAACGCCCACACCGAGAGTTTAGCACGGGCTCTTGAGGCACTGGAGGAACCCCATGCAGACGCACTGACGGAGCTAAGCTTTACGGCCAAGGGCCCTACCTGTGCAGAAAGCCAACTTGCTTGTGAAAAAGACTCCTCTTTCGGCTCCCCTTCCAAACTTCCAAATGCCTTCAAATGGGAAAAAAACACACACTGAAACACCCAAACGGTCCTAACACTGGGTTCAGGACCCGCCAATCAGAGTCTGGAGTTCTGCCCATGGTGTCTGTACTATTGACAAACACTAATTGCCACAATCTATTTGAAGCAGGGTCAGTATGAAGTCTACCCTGCCACCTGTTGGTGATCAGTTGTCAAGGCCTTTTGGGGCTGATGTCATTTTCATGGTTACACCCACCCCGGATTGCATGATGGGAGTGCTTTTCCAAATGGTCATTTCAGCTGCTGTGCGATGCCCAGTCTCTTTGTTATTAGGCCAGGAGTAATCCAGTGTATTTTCCTGTTGATTTTGGATCAAGGACAGAGAAACTGTACCTGGCATTTGAGGCCTGAGAGCGTCACCCTGGCCTGAAAAGTACTCACTATTAAGGGGTATGGGTTCCTAATGGCAAAACATAGTGGGAGTTTGGATTGGTTGTTTATTGGTCTCTTGTATGAGCTAGGGTTGTTGATATTCTTGCTGGTGTGGAACTACAGAGGTGGTTTTGAAGTTCTTCAAATTGTTGTTAGTGTTGTAATTGTTTATCCTAAGTTTATGCCATTAGATCTTTTTCATGGTGTATTTTGTTTCTGAGGGCTTGGCTACACTTGCAAGTTGCAGTGTTGGTGGAGGCTTTTCAGTACTGCGATTATTCTTTGTCCACACTTGCAAGGCACATCCAGGGCTGTGCACCTGTTGGGGTATAAGGAATGCAGCGCTGGTGATCCAGTGCTGCTCATCAGGTGTGGACACACACCAGTGCTTTAATTGGCCTCCAGGGAATAAGGAGATATCCCAGAATTCCTGTTCAGCCACTCTGCTCATCAGTTTGCACTCTTCTGCTCTGGCCTCAGGTGACCTGCCCTTTAAGTGCCCCGGGAATTTTAAAAATCCCCTTCCTGTTTGCTGCAGCCAGGTGTGGAGTGCAATCAGTTAATCTTTCCAGGTGACCATGCCTCCACGCGGCAAACGAGCCCGAGCATGGAGCAATGGCGAGTTGCTGGACCTCATTAGTGTTTGGGGGGAGGAAGCTGTGCAGTCCCAGCTGCGCTCCAACTGTAGGAATTATGATATCTTTGAGCAGGTATCAAGGTCCATGCTGGATAGGGGCCATGATCGGGACGCGCTGCAATGCAGGGTTAAAGTAAAGGAGCTGCGGAGTGCCTATTACAAAGCCCGCGAGGGGAACCGCCGATCCGGCGCTGCCCCCACGACCTGCCGTTTTTACAGGGAGATGGACGCGATACTTGGGGGTGACCCCACTGCCAATCCGAGGACCACGATGGACACTTCTGAGCAGGGTGGGGGACAGGAGCAGCAGGAGGAGGAGGAGGCGGGGGGGTGGAAACCGTGAGTGAAGCTACTGGGATAGGGGAAGACACCCCAGAGTCCCAGGAGGCATGCAGCCAGGAGCTCTTCTCAAGCCAGGAGGAAGGAAGCCAATCGCAGCAGCCAGCAGTTGCTGAAGGACAAACAGAGGAGCGAGTTACCGGTAAGCAACTTTTATTTTCAGGGTAGAAATGTTTCGGGAGAGGAGGTGGGGTTAGGGCTGCATACATGCATGCCTAGATGTGGAATAGCCCATTGATGTAGTCTATCACATCGCGGTAATCGGCTGCAGTAATCTCCTCAAAAGTTTCAGCCAGAGCGTGGGCAATGTGCCTGCGCAGGTTTATAGGGAGAGCCACTGTGGTCCTTGTCCCAGTCAGGCTAACGCGTCCGCGCCACTGTGCCGTGATGGGTGGGGGGACCATTGCTGCACACAGGCAAGCTGCATAGGGGCCAGGGCGGAATCCGCATTGCTGTAGAAGACCTTCCCGCTCTTCCCTGGTGACCCGCAGCAGGGAGATATCTTCCAGGAGTAACTCCTGTGGAAAATGTTGGGAGACTGTTTAGTGCAGATCCCCCATGCAGCTGTTTGCTGTCCCCAATGCACAGAAACCCCTGCACAGCCCTGAAGCAATCTCAGTACCCCTTACTCACCATTTCCTGTCTCCTGTTGTGTTATGTGTGGTCTTATTTGGTATGGGAAAAGAATGCTAAAGTGAAAACTGAAAACTCCTTCAGTGTGTGGGAATTACTGTTTGGATGAGATAATTAACAATGCTACCATGTTAAATGTTGCCATTTTTGCCTTCAAGAAGTGACCTTGACTGCTGGACTGCCCAGATCTACCACAGCACAGAGACTACAGAATCTGAGGAAAAAGCCTCGAAAAACCAGGGAAGACATGCTGAAAACAGTTATTGATCACTCTGCTTGAGAGAGTAAACAGCTGCAGGAGTGGAGAGAAGGGGACAGCAGGATCCGCCAGAGACATTGGCGGAGAAACGCTGTGGCAAAGAGGAAAAGCACAGACCAGCTGCTAGGCATCCTGGCACGCCAAGCGGACTCTCTCCAGGCACTCGTAGCCATGCAGGCAGAGCAGTCCCGTGCTGCCCCACAGCCCCCCCATCCCAAAGTTTATTCTTTTCTGCCCCAATGTTAGCTCCAAACCCCCTTCCACAGCATCCAGGTTCTTACCACCACCAGCTGCCTCCAACACCTGTATGTTCACCAACCAGCCCTGAGAACTACGACCCTTACCCTCTGCACTCAACCCCCATCACCATGCAGTATATGCACCCTGAAGTGCAGCAGCCATTGCACAGCACTGCAGACAGGACATATGCAAACTTGTGACTGTACAGTTCACCAACCCACCCCCCTGCCCTAGGTTCCTGAAATGTTGTGTGTCTGTCAATGAAGTATTTTTCTTTTCAATAAAATAAACCTTGGCTTCGAAAACAGTCTTTATTATTGCAGATAGTGAAAGATACCTTATCCCAGTAAAGAAACAGTCACTGGAAATCATGTTAGGGATAATAGAATCCTAACAGTGTAACCACTGCACTTCACTCCCATGCAAGGCAGCAAACATTACTGTTGGCTTTCAGCCTCAAATTCTTCCCTCAAGGCATCCCTAATCCTTGTAGCCCTGTGCTGGGCCTCTCTAATAGCCCTGCTCTCTGGCTGTGCAAATTCAGCCTCCAGGACTTGAACCTCAGTGGTCCATACCTGACTGAATGTTTCACCCTTCCCTTCACAAATATTATGGAGGGTACAGCATGCGGATATAACCGCGGGGATGCTGCTTTCCCCCAAGTCTAGCTTCCCATACAGGGACCGCCAGCGGGCTTTTAAACGTCCAAAAGCACACTCCACAGTCATTCGGCACCGGCTCAGCCTGTAGTTGAACCGGTCCTTGCTCCTGTCAAGCTTCCCTGTACAGGGTTTCATGAGCCAAGGCAGTAACGGGTAAGCGGGGTCTCCAAGGATCACAATGGGCATTTCAACGTCCCTTACTGTGATCTTCCTGTCTGGGAAATAAGTCCCTGCCTGCATCTTCCGGAACAGGCCACTGTTCCGAAAGATGCGTGCATCATGCACCTTTCCAGGCCAGCCTGTGTAAATGTCAATGAAACGCCCACAGTGATCCACAAGCGCCTGGAGAACCATAGAGAAATACCCCTTCTGATTAACGTACTCTGATGCTAGTTCGGGGGGGCTCCAGAATAGGAATATGCGTCCCATCTATCGCCCCTCCACAGTTAGGGAAACCCATTTGTGCAAAGCCATCCACAATGTCCTGCACATTCCCCAGAGTCACGGTCCTTCTTAGAAGGATGCGATTAATTGCCCTGCAAACTTGCATCAAAACGATTCCAACGGTCGACTTTCCCACTCCAAACTGGTTCCCGACCGACCGGTAGCTGTCTGGAGTTGCCAGCTTCCAGATTGCAATAGCCACCCGCTTTTCCACCATCAGGGCAGCTCTCAATCTTGTGTCCTTGCGCCGCAGGGTGGGGGTGAGCTCAGCACACAGTCCCATGAAAGTGGCTTTTCTCATACGAAAGTTCTGCAGCCACTGCTCGTCATCCCATACTTCCATGACGATGTGATCCCACCACTCAGTGCTTGTTTCCCGAGCCCAAAAGCGGCGTTGAATGGTGCTGAGCATTTCCGTGAATGCCACAAGCAATGTAGTGTCACACGCGGCAGGCGACTCGATATCGATATCATCGTCGGACTCCTTACTGTAACTTTGGAGCTGAAGGAATAGCTCAACTGCCAAACGTGTTGTGCTGGCGACACTCATCAGCACAGTCCTCAGCAGCTCGGGCTCCATTTCCCACAGAAATCGCGATTCACAGACAGAGAGTAAAAAACAGAAAGAGACTCACAATGGCGCCAAACGTGGCCGGAAAAACTGTAAATGCTGGGATGTGAAGCGATGCACCACGGGGCGTTGGGACAGGAAGCGGAATGACCCGCACCCTTCCGTCCCCTTCCCACAACCCACAGCGCCAAAATGGGACAAGGTGCTCTGTGGGATAGTTGCCCACAATGCACCTCTCAGTACAGCGCTGCAAATGCTGCAAGTGTGGCCACACACCAGCGCTGTCCCTACACGGCTGCATGACCAGTGCTGTAACTCCCAGCACTGCAATTTTCAAGTGTAGCCAAGCCCTGAGAGGTAAAAGACTGCTCTGTGTGTGGTGTTATGGAGTGAGATAGCAAATGTTAGTTGCAGAGGTGGTGCATGTGCTGCAAAAATCATCCACTGCCCCCTGCCCTGCCCCGGTCTTAGAGTCCATAATTTGCATAAACCCACCCACTGATCTGTGACTAACAATCTTGCTCTG
Source organism: Mauremys mutica (assembly GCF_020497125.1). NCBI lineage: Eukaryota > Metazoa > Chordata > Testudines > Geoemydidae > Mauremys > Mauremys mutica. The sequence continues at coordinate 970,567 of NW_025423266.1, read as the reverse complement.
CTAACTCTTCCAGCAAAACTTTTCTGCCAGGTTCTCATTCAGCAGTATATACCCACGATATTCAACTTTTAAGTGAGATCAGAGATGACCTGTTTAAGTGTAACTAAACTGTCTACTTATGCCTCAAAGATTCTAAGGGTGTAGTATAACACATTATTTGTAACAGGATAATAAATAATTCTATTTTTAAATTAAAGAGAGAGGAAAACCATAAAACCTGTATTTACAGATTTAAAAAAAATCCCATGGTAAACTCAAAAAATGACTTTCAATCTCTCTTAATTTGCTATTGTTTGGAACCCATGTCCCTTGTCTAACGATTTTTATGTAGGTTCGGGTGAGTCCCGAAATCATGAGCTGCTAAGTACCGTTCTACTGTCCTTGATTCATACCTCTGTGAATTACCCAGATTGGTGGGAAACACACTCTGTGCATTACCGTGACTGGTCCGTGGGTGTCACTGCTCCTAGAAGGCAGACACACGCTGTGCATTACGCCACCTGGCCACTGGGTGTCATTGCTGTATTAAGGGAAACATCTTCTGTGCATTACTCTGTATGACCAAGAGGTGTCACTGCTGCTCCAAGGGAAACATGCTCTGTGTGTTACCCTGATTGGCCACTGGGTGTCACTGCTGCGCCAAGGGAAACACTTTCTGTGCATTACTTTGATTGCCCACTGGGTGTCACTGCTGCGCCAAGGGAGACATAAGAACGGCCAGACTGGGTCAGACACAAAGTCCATCTAGAGCAGTATCCTCCTGTCTTCTGACAGCGGCCAGTGCCAGGGGCCCCAGAGGGAATGAACAGAGCAGGGAATCATCAAGTGATCCATCCCCTGCCACCCATTCCCAGCTTCTGGCAAACAGAGGCTACAGGCACCATCCCTGCCCACCCTGGCTAATAGTCCTTGATGGACCTGTCCTCTGTTCATTTATTTAGTTCTTTTTTTTTTAAACCCTGTTATAGTCTTGGCCTTCACAACATCCTCTGGCAAGGAGTTCCACAGGTTGAACTCAAGTGCCTCTGGAGGGACGCAGCTTCCCAGGCACGCAGATCCTTCCCTTCAACGTGCACTGGATGGACATTCCAAACACAGCCCTTTCCAGGAGGGAATGCGCTGCTTTTGGACCCTGGCGCCCAGCAAGAAGGCCTGGGACTCTTTTTCTGACGGATGGACCACACCGACTTGCCTTTACCAAGCAGAAACTAAGGACCGGCCGACGGCTCTCTTTGCAAACGGACGCCATCAGACTGAGCCATGAGGCGTGCTGCAGGATAGCCCCTCCCCACCAAAAATTAATGCCGTGACCCGGATTTGAACCGAGGTTGCTGCGGCCACGGCGCAGAGTACTAACCACATACGATCACAGCCAGGTGCTGGGCGAGCAGGCAGCAGCCCAGTGCAAAATGCTCAGCTCTGCGCTCTCGGGGCGGCCACCTACGTCGCCGGCGGGCACGGGTATTTCTCAAGTCTGCCCATTACAGTCACAGGTAAAATGCTGAGCAAAGGAAAAAATAGAGGAAGCCAATCCCATGCCTGTCCCTTTTTCTGTCTTCCTCCACCCCTGGACCAAGTCCCTCCCCGTTTGTCTGGGCCATTGTACTATACTATACTCCCCACTATACTCAAGAGGATAGGGGACCTGGCCAACCTCGCGGGGGGGGGTGGGACAGACCATGGGACGAGGTGGCCGGAAAAGGTTTCTGTGGGAGAAGGGGTTCCTGTACCGAGAATGGGCTCCCCCAGGGAAAATGGAGTCGGGGGGATCAGGAGGCAGCTGGTGGTACCCCAGAAGTATCGCCACCAGCTGCTGTGCCAGGCCCATGACATTCCCCCCTCAGGGCACCAGGGAGCCTGGTGTACCCAGCAGAAGCTGCTACAGAGCTTTTACTGGCCTGGGGTCTTTACCCATGTCCGGCAGCACTTCTGCTCCTGTGACTTCTGCCAGAGGGGGAGAAAGGATTTGGACTGCACCCTTAGCAAGTTTGCAGATGACACTAAACTGGGAGGAGTGGTTGATACGCTGGAGGGTAGGGATAGGATACAGAGGGACCTAGACAAATTAGAGGATTGGGCCAAAAGAAATATGATGAGGTTCAACAAGGACAAGTGCAGAGTCCTGCACTTAGGATGGAAGAATCCCATGCACTGCTACAGACTAGGGACCGAATGGCTGGGTAGCAGTTCTGCAGAAAAGGACCTAGGGGTTACGGTGGACGAAAAGCTGAATATGAGTCAACAGTGTGCCCTTGTTGCCAAGAAGGCTAATGGCATTTTGGGTTGTATAAGTAGGGGCATTTCCAGCAGATCGAGGGAAGTGATCATTCCCCTCTATTCAGCACTGGTGAGGCCTCATCTGGCGTACTGTGTCCAGTTTTGGGCCCCACACTACAAGAAGGATGTGGAGAAATTGGAGAGAGTCCAGCGGAGGGCAACAAAAATGATTAGGGGGCTGGAACACATGACTTATGAGGAGAGGCTGAGGGAACTGGGATTGTTTAGCCTGCAGAAGAGAAGAATGAGGGGGGATTTGATAGCTGCTTTCAACTACCTGAAAGGGGGTTCCAAACAGGATGGATCTAGACTGTCCTCAGTGGTAGAAGATGACAGAACAAGGAGTAGTGGTCTCAAGTTGCAGAGGGGGAGGTTTAGGTTGGATATTAGGAAAAACTTTTTCACTAGTAGGGTGGTAAAAACTGGAATGGGTTTACCTAGGGAGGTGGTGGAATCTCCTTCCTTAGAGGTTTTTAAGGTCAGGCTTGACAAAGCCCTGGCTGGGATGATTTAGTTGGGTTTGGTCCTGCTTTGAGCAGGGGGTTGGACTAGATGACCTCCTGAGGTCCCTTCCAACCCTGAGATTCTATGATTCTATGAAGGCCCGGGACAGGGGGAAGATGGCTTTAAGACCCTTGCCCCACCCCGAGGAGCCTGTCCAGAGGGGGGCCAGGGTCAAAAGGGGTGCTCTGAACCGAGAGAGCCCGAATCACAGCCCCCCAGACTGGAACATGGGGAGAAGGCCCCAGCCCAGCGGGCACCCCAGGGGTACTGGGGTGGGGAAAGGGCACGGGTGGCATAAGGCTTCCCCCCTGCAACCTGCAAGTGCCCTCGAGTCCCCCCGACCTACAGGGGGGCAGGAAACTGGAATGACCTGGGGTAACTCTTCCCCCAGAACGGGGGGGGACCCTGGGGCAGCCATGGGAATGTAGGTGGGTTCGAACTTCCCCAGGTCACTGGCTGGAGTGACCCCGCTCAGTTCGGTCTCGAAGGGGGGAGAGGTGTTACGAAGTGGGACTGTTCGTACTGGGGGCTGGGAATGCTGGGTGCAGGCCTCTAAGTATCTAGCAAAGCAGAAGGCCGGTGCAACCGAATGCCTGACACTCTGTCTCCTAGCAACTGATGGCCCAAGCACCTCCCCTGCAAAGGTGCATCTAAAGGTATTGGAGACAAAGGGGTCAGGTGACCTCCTGGCCCGGGAAAGAAGCTGGGCAGAGAGGAGGGGCCGGAGGGGGTTGGGCAGACTGGAGCTGGCTAGGGAAAAGAGGGGAGGCAGAGAGAGAGGGCTCTGATCCCCAAGGGGGGTTGTGGCGCTCCGGGGCCCCAAGATGGACCTAACAGGGGGGATCCTGTTATCTGTGCCTGCAAGACCTGTGTTGGACTGTGTTCCTGTCGTCTAAATAAACCTTCTGCTTTACTGGCTGGCTGAGAGTCCTTGTGAATCGGCAGGGAGCCCAGGGGTGCTGGGCCTGACTCCCCTACACTCCGTGACAGACACCCTCCCCCTTCCACACTTCAGACTCTCCTCATCACAAACTCACCCACGGCCCCTTTGGCTTCTCAAGCGCCTCTGGAGGGACGCAGCTTCCCAGGCACGCAGATCCTTCCCTTCAACGCGCACTGGACGGACATTCGAAACACAGCCCTTTCCAGGAGGGAATGCACTGCTTTTGGACCCTGGCGCCCAGCAAGAAGGCCTGGGACTCTTTTTCTGATGGATGGACCCCACTGACTTGCCTTTACCAAGCAGAAACTAAGGACCGGCTGACATAGGCGGCAGGTTTGTATAATTTTTGATGGGGCCCAAAATGTTGGTGCCCCCCCGCTCCCACCCTGTAAGCCGATATAAAATGAAGCTACAACGCGTCAGCGCCACAAGATTACAAGGGTCAATTAAAAGTGGAAAGTCAGAAGCAGCACTTGCCTACTTCAATATACGGTATTATATTTTGTTGTACCTGTTGTGATGAAGTGGGAATGTTCTTAATATTTTCTCTGAATACTGTGTGGGTGCCTCAGTTTCCCCTGCAAGATGCTACTTGAAGGTGTTGGGGACAAAGAGATCAGGTGGCCTCCTTGTCCGGAAGAGACACAGAGGCCAGAGGAGGGAGTATCAGTTTGGAGCTGGTTGTGGAAATGGGGAGAGACCCAGAACTTGGTTCTGGGCTGCCCACCCCGCAAGATGGACCTGACAGAGGGGTTCTGTTTTCTGTACCAACAAGCTCTGTTTAAACTGTGTTCCCATCATCTAATAAACCTTCTGTTTTACAGTCTGGCTGAGAGTCACATCTGACTGCGGAGTTGGGGTGCAGGGACCTCTGGCTACCCCAGGACCCCGCCTGGGCGGACTCACTGCGGAAAGTGCATGGTGTGGAAGGGCATGCTGAATGCTCTGAGGTCAGACCCAGGAAGGTGTAAGCTTCTTGCCCTGGAGACAGTCTGCTCAGAGAGGAGGCTCCCCCAGAGTCCTGACTGGCTTTGAAGGAGTGGTTCCAGAGCATCCCAGCATCCCCTTCCACCCCATGCACTTCCCAGAAGTCCGCACAGGCACTAACACTCCCTCTTCTGGCCTTTGTCAAGAAGGCTAACAGCATTTTGGGCTGTATAAGTAGGGGCATTGCCAGCAGATCGAGGGACATGATCATTCTCCTCTATTCAACATTGGTGAGGCCTCATCTAGAGAACTACGTGCAGTTTTGGGCCCCACATTGCAAGAAGGATGTGGAAAAATTGGAAAATCCAGTGGAGGGCAACAAAAATGATTAGGGGGCTGGAGCACATGACTTCTGAGGAGAGGCTGAGGGAACTGGGATGGTTTAGTCTGCAGAAGAGAAGAATGAGGGAGGATTTAATAGCTGCTTTCAACTACCTGATAGGGGGTTACAAAGAGGATGGATCTAGACTGTTCTCAGTGGTAGCAGAGGACAGAACAAGGAGTAATGATCTCAAGTTGCAGTGGGGGAGGTTTAGGTTGGATATTAAGAAAAACTTTTTCACTAGGAGGGTGGTGAAACACTGGAATGGGTTACCTAGGGAGGTGGTGGAATCTCCTTCCTTAGAAGTTTTTAAGGCCCGGCTTGACAAAGCCCTGGCTGGGATGATTTAGTTGGGAATTGGTCCTGCTTTGAGCATGAGGTTGGACTAGATGACCTCCTGAGGCCCCTTCCAACCCTGATATTCTATGATACTCTAAACTGACCACCAAATTTAAGTTGCGGGTTTTTCCTGTCAGGTGAGGACTCTGGGGCAGGGCTGGGGATAAGGAACTTGGGGTGCAGAAAGGCTGCCCCAGGGCTAGGGCCAAAGAGGACTCCCCTCCACCCTCCCTGGCAGCAGCAAGCTCCAGGGGAGGGACCCCTCCTCTCCCCCGCAGTTCACTGCACATGCTCCTAGGGTCCCTCTCAGGTCCAGAAAGCCCACTCGGCTCCCCTATGGTGGGTACCGAGGGGGGAGGTTGCCATCACGTATGGCCTCCCCTGCTGCCACCCCTCACCATAGCCTCACTGGGGATGGGGCTGCCCCTTGCCCAGCATGGTGCAGGAGTGGGGACTGCAGGGTGGTAGCTGGGGAGGGGCAGAGTATCACAAAATTCACCCAAGCCCCAGCTGCACAGGTCTAGGAAGCTCCCCTCCCCAGTGGTGTAGCCAGGTTCTAACATCAGGGGGAGCGAACACGTAAAAAAAGATGCCAGCCAACATATCCAATTACTAATCAGGTAGTTCTATAACAGGCTATAACAGGCTTCCCTGGACCCCATCACCCCCTGAAGCACAAGGTAGGGGTAGGCACCACCATGTTGTGCAACAAACACTTGACAAAATTACTGGACTTAGTGATGGACAATGCGGGCAGGTGGGTATTATGTCATTCAATCATTCAACCCATAAAATTGCACACATTTTGCCTCAGTGAAATTAAATATCCAGAGAATTACTGGGCCTGTGATGATGATGATGGCCAGGGCTTGCTCACCTGTGGCTCCCCCTCCCTGTGCTGTGGAGGCACAGCCAGGCAGGTCTGCATCTGCAAGCAGGCACCCTGCCTCAGGTGCAGCTCCCATGGGCCCTGATAGCCACTAGACTGGGAGCCTCCCGGCCAATGGAATGGGCTAGGCTGCAGGGTGGAAGGCAAAGGGGGAGATTGTAGGGAGCTTTGGAGGAGGGGAGGCAGTGGGGGAGGGGAGTGGGCTGGCACAAAGGGGAGGGCTCTCTGGAGAGGAGTGACAGGGACACAGGGGTCATTGGGAGTCTCTCGAGGGGGCAGAGGGTTGTGTGGGTCTCTGTGGGGCAGGGGGCTGTGATGGGCGGAGCCAGCTGCAACCTGGTCTGCTCTGCGGGGGGTGTTGCTATAGTCCCCTCAGGAAGCCCCTCCCCAATCCTGTGTATTTTATACCAGCCCCGGGGTGCCCATTGCTGCTCCTTTCCCCGCCCACGGCTCCATCTGTCTGTCCCCACAACCCCCCAGCTGTGTCCTGGTGTGTGTCTGTCCCACAACCCCCTGGCTGTGTCCTTGTGTCTGTCTGTCCCACCACCCCCAGCTGTGTGTGTCTGTCCCACAACCCCCCACCTGTGTCCGTGTGTCTGGCTGCCCCCACCGCCCCCAGCTGTGTGTGTCTGTCCCAGAACCCCCCAGCCATGTCTGTTTGTCCTCACCAACCCCCCACCCCGGCTGTGTCCTTTTGTCTGTCTGTGCCCACCACCCCGGCTGTGTCTGTCTGTCTGTCCCCACCACCCCGCTGGCTGTGTCCTTGTGTCTGTCTGTCCCACAACCCCCCAGCTGTGTCCGTGTGTCTGGCTGCCCCCACCACCCCCGGCTGTGTCTGTCTGTCCCATAACCCCCCCAGCTGTGTCCTTGTGTCTGTCTGTCCCACAACCCCCCGGCTGTGTCCTTGTGTCTGTCTGTCCCACAACCCCCAGCTGTGTCCTTGTTTCTGTCTGTCCCCACCACCCCCTGGCTGTGTCCTTGTGTCTGTCTGTCCCACAACCCCCGGCTGTGTCCGTGTGTCTGGCTGCCCCCACCACCCCCAGCTGTGTCTGGCTGCCCCCACCCCACCCCGCTGTGTGTGTCTGTCCCACAACCCCCTGGCTGTGTCCTTGTGTCTGTCTGTCCCACAACCCCCAGCTGTGTCTGTTTGTCCCCACCAACCCCCCCTGCCTGGCTGTGTCCATGTGTCTGGCTGCCCCCACAGCTCACCGGCTGAGTCTGTCTGACAGGCACAGACCCTGCTGCTCGCTCTGCCCAGGGCTCAGCCGCTGCCTGTGGCTCGCTCCCCCTCCCTGCTGTGGAGGCGTGGCCAGGCAGCTCCGGCACCGCCCCCGGCAGCTCCCATTGGCTGGGGTTCCCAGCCAATGGGCTGTGAGCCCAGTCGCTGCTGGGGCCTCTCCCGGGAGCTGCCGCTGAGGTGAGAGCGCCCGGCAGTGCGACGCGGGGACCCCCGAAGCACAGGGCCTGGGGCCCAAACATTGGTGGAGCTGGGCCCAGCTTCAGGATTATTGGTGGGGCCTGGGCCCCACGGGCCCATAGAACTCACCGCCTATGTGCCAGGGCCCTGTCGAAACTGTTCGAATTGGGCCCCGCACTCCCTAAAGCCGGCCCTGAGCACAGGCAAAGCAGAGGATGGTTTTGATCTATCAAGCTCTGGGTTACAGGCCTAGCACACGTCTGCTGCACCACTCTGCTGGCGTCTCACTCACAGTCCCCAGCACCCAGTCTCCAGCATCCACACTAGCACCTTGCGAGCTCTAGCGCTGGCAGGCAGATGCACTGGTTTTTGCTGGTGCTACCAGCAGGGGATCGGCGTCATGTACCACCCAGCCTGCCGGGGGCTCCAGGAAACACATCTGCAGGCATGGCCACACTCTGAGGCCACCAAAAATATTGTGATGAGACCCCCTGCTCCAGAGCATGGAGGGGGAAGCACCTAAGGCCAGCGGACAGCCTGGGCTGGGCAGATGCTCGGAGCAGAGCACCAGAGGGCTGCACTGGCTCCCTTCTTAGCAGCAAACTATCAATTCCCCTGACCCCTGAGACCGCAGCCTGCCGCTAAGGGTAGCGCCCACTGGGGGTTAACAGACAAACACACTGACCCATTGCACCACAGAGACACATGAATACAAAACTGCTGTTCCCAAGGCTGCTGCCTAGCAGACTGCGCACCTGCCTGCCAGTGCTCGTGCTCACCAGGTGTAGTGTGGAGGCTGGAGGCTGGATGCTGGCTGTTACTTGCAAAAATCCAGCAGAGTGGTGCCGCAGGAGCGTGCTGGGCCCATCACCCAGCAATTGATGGATCAAAACCATCCTCTGCTAAAGATGTGCTTGTTTCCTTTCCCTCTGGGCCTTCAAGCGAGGCGGTGACCAGGAGCCTGGGCCATGAGGCAAGAGGTGGCTGAGGCGGGCGGCTGCCTGCCAGGGAGCTCCCCGGCACCTCTGGCTGCCTGGGCTGAAGGCAAGAGGCAGGCCTGGGCGTGGCGAGGGCCTCCTGTCCTGGAATGAGGCTGCAGTGCTTCCTGGTCCCCTTTTCCCACCCACACCGGCAGGCGGCTGCTGCGGGAGAACACGAGGGAGGCTCTCGGGATGCTAGGCAGCTCTGTGTGGCTGTCAGGGGAAAGAGCCTTCTTCTCTAAAGATGGCTGGCAGAAAGGTGGTGCTCAGCTCTGTAAGCGATCTGCCCAGTAGCCTCACTGCCAGGGGATGCAGACATTTCTGTAAGGTGCAGAAAGAGGGTATTTGACGTCCAAGTTAATATGAGAAATATGCATTTAGGAGATGGAATTTCCATTCTTCCATCAGGGCCCCAGTGGCCTAATGGATAAGGCAATGGCTTTCTAAGTCAGAGATTGTGGGTTCAAGTCCCATCTGGGGTGAAAAAATGCCTTCTTCCTGTATACTGCAAGGAAACCTTGGCCTTATTTTCACCAAGGAAGCTGGGAGATGTCTGAATACAAAATACTGAATCTTGGGGAAAATCCCTCAGAAATGGCATCTTGACAAATGCTTTCTAAACCCATCAGTAGCAAACAGTTAATACTAGTGTTTGTTTGAGACTAGAGGGAAGGGGAGTGTTTACTCCAACACCTCAGTGAGGGAAACAGAGGGAAAGAGCAAGGCTGTTCTGAAAGAGAAGGGATCTGTCTGGAGACAAAGCAGCCCCTGAGAATGAGCAACGGTGTGAAAAGAAGAGGTTCAAATGTGTGTTAGATGTTAGTTAGTGTTAGAGGGTTTATCCCTTCACCCTCCCATTACCGGGTCCTTCTTGCGTACACACAGAGCAGCAATACCCAAAGTCTGAAGGTGCAAACAATGAGATGTTTATTGGATTAAACTTGTAGCAAGCAATGATTCCAGTTTCCTTCCTCGGTGTCCCCATCCCAGCCCTGACGTCACAGAGCCTTGCCTGTGTCCCTGTTCCCATTCTCCCCCTTAGCAAAGCATAGGCCATATGGTGACACATTTCCTGATAGGGCCAGGCATCAAGGTGGAAGGTGTTGATATTCCATTTGTCCCTGTGCGTAGTGCAGTGCCCTGCACCTTCTCTTGTACGGGCGTGCCACACCGGTTCCAATTAGTGTTCCAGACTTCCCACTATAGTGGGCCCAGGAAGGTTGGGTCCAAGTTGTCTAGTACAGGGGGGAGGGGCTTACTCCATTACTTCTCGGTTATTTCCATAGGCAACGTAACACAAGTATACTTAGCAATACACCAGCCGCTGTAACAATCCACAGCAACACCGAGAGACCTGAGCACTGCCGCATGGTCCAACATCCCGGCCACCACCAAAACACCTCCTCTCCTCCTTTGACGGGGTCAAGCTCTTAACATGCCCAGTTGCTGGCAGCTGCAATACGCTGCCGCTGCAGGTTTTCGTGCTTTTGTCCATATCATAAGTCCATTGAATGTCCACAGAGAAATGGGTTATTGTCCAAACCAACTTAACCACGTGGTGTGGAATCAGGCCATATGCCCTGGTTTGATTATTCACAGCAGTAAGATTCACAGGTCTATCTGTGCACCAAAGCCCAGAGTGCAGCATGTAGTGTGGAATTTGGTTAGGGGCTGGTGTAATTGTGCCCCCAGTAATATGTACATTTCCAGCAAAACACCTCATACACAGTACACCCAATTGTCCACCCCTTGCCATGGGCCATTGGGTGTGCTCCTCCATGGCCATCAGGGAGGGGCACATTCAAACATCTTCCCTGGATTTACACCATTTTACACACCCCTCCATTGATTCCCAGCGAGCAAATCCCCTTCTCATTATTCCCATATGGCTTGTGGGGCCCACCTTAGCTGCCGATTCACTTCCAGATACCACGGTGGCTATTACACAGGTGCTGGCCTCCTTGTCGAGCATTTTGAATTTCCATACATATCTTCCCCCAGGTCAACCTTTTGAAGCCATCCCCACTCATGTCATGAGGTTTTTCTGTTCATTGAAACACAACAATGCTAACAACAAGACAAACACCACAGACAAACAACACAAAACATAGATTCATGGTATTATGGGTTATTCTTTTGCTGGTGCCAGCTTGCTTGTAGAGTGTCTGAAAAACAAAATAAACAATTTCCACCCCTCCCCCCCGTTGGTGGGGACAGATTAGTGCTTAATAATAATACCACTTCCTTTTACAAATGTCCTTGCTAATTGCAGGAAAAACAGAATAATTACCTCCAGGCTGTCCTTACTGTGGTCTATCGTCAGATAGTGAATTACCCCACTCGCGGGTCATTTATGAAATTCATGAGGTGGTGTGCCTCAGTGTCCCCTCTTGTACAACAGACCCAGTTTGCAATAGTTTCTCTGCTGTACTAAGCTTTAAGTTTATTCTCAGGTGGTGAGAGACAGCTTTAGATTTAGCTTTATCACTGTACATACACACACACATTCCTTAGGGTTAACCTGTCCCCCTTATTTTCAGGCTTGACTTGTTTTTTCACCTCCCTTTCCTGGAGGGCCACAATCTGAATCTTCCAGTAGCTTGTTTGCTGACCAGATGTATTCATTATTTGCAGCTCCTTTATGCTGCTACTTATGGGCAGATCTCTCCTTCCACCATCAGCTAGGTAATTTGCATTCATACAGGCTTTCGGGCTTGCTTTTGGATCCAAAGCTATCAGCAAGGCCGGCTCTAGGCACCAGCCCTCCAAGCATGTGCTTGGGGCGGCACTTTCTAAGGGGCTACACTCCGCCCTGCCTTTTTTTATTTTTATTTTTTATTTTTTTGCTTGGGGCGGCATTGCCCGGAGCCAGCCCTGGAGCAGCCACTCACCCGAGCCAGGATCCACGCCCCCTGCCCAGTCCAGCAACGCCCTGCCCAGCCCACTCTGGCAGGGAAATGCGGCGCCACCCGGAGTGGCAGTGGCAGCAGGACCTCGCCTTCCTCCCTGCATCCTGGGCCCCACTTCCTTCCCTCATACATTCCGGGAGCCCCTCTCGCCACCGCCTCAGCCCAGGCTCGGCTCCCCCTCCCTCCTCATCTCCTCACACACTCCGGGAGCCCCTCGCACCATCGCCTCAGCCCAGGTTCGGCTCCTCCTCCCTCCCCGTCTCCTCACACGCTCCGGGAGCCCCTCTCACCGCCGCCTCAGCCCAGGTTCGGCTCCCACTCTTTCCCTGGCTCCTCACACACTCCAGGAGCCCCTCTCACCGCCGCCTCAGCCCAGGCTCGGCTCCTCCTCCCTCCCGGGCTCCTCACATGCTCCGGGAGCCCCTCTCACCGCCGCCTCAGCCCGGGCTCAGCTCCAGGGACCCCGCCTCCCTCCCTCCCGGGCTCCTCACAAGCTCCGGGAGCCCCTCTCACCGCCGCCTCAGCCGGGGCTGGGGAGGGAGGGAAGCGGGGTCCCCTGGAGCCAAGCCCGGGCTGCGGCAGCAGTGAAAGGGGCTCCTGGAGTGTGTGAGGAGATGGGGAGGGACGGAGGGAGCCAGGGTCCACTGGAGCCGAGCCCAGGCTGCGGCGGCGAGAAGGGCTCCCAGGGTTGGGGCCACCCAGAGGGGGCAAGTGGGTCAATTTTCCCCAGGCCCCGGGCCCCGCAGGGGCCCTCACGAGTATGTCGGAGGCTCCCCCCGCCTCCGTCTTCGCCCATCCCCCGGTGTCTCAGCTGGTGGGGGCGGGGCTGTGAGCTGCAGCCGAGTGGCGGGAGGTCAGGCCCCGCTGGAGACACCAGGCTGCTGCAGTGCTGTCGGGGAAAGAGGGTAAGCGGCATGGTAAGGGGCTGGGGCCGGGCACCCCCTGACCCCATCCTCCCCACAGCCCTGACCCCCAGCTCCGAGCCCAGCCCCTCTGAGCCGGGCACCCCCTGACCCCATCCCCCTCAGCCCCGACCCCCAGCTCCAAGCCCAGCCCCTCTGAGCCGGGAACCCACCCAACCCCATCCCCATCCTCCCCACAGCCCTGACCCCCAGCTCTGAGCCCAGCCCCTCTGAGCCGGGCACCCACCCAACCCCATCCCCATCCTCCCCACAGCCCTGACCCCCAGCTCTGAGCCCAGCTCCCCTGAGCCGTGCAACCCCCCGACCCCATCCCCCACAGCCCTGACCTCCAGCTCCGAGCCCTGCCCCTGTGAGCTGGACACCCCCTGATTCCATCTCCCCACAGTCCTGAGCCCAGCCCCTGTGAGCTGCGCACCCCCCAACCCAGAGCCCAGCTCCCCACCCAGCCCTGGACAAGAGCAGCACCACTCCCAGGCAGCAACAGCCCATTGGCACCAACCATCACCATCACCCAGCAACAGCCTATTATGTAATTTCAAATGTAGACATACCAGTAAAGCATTTAATGTTTTTAAATCATGTATTTAGTGTATTTTCAAATTATTACAAATTAATTTTTGAATGTATTTCACTAGTTATATTTTACATTTCCAAATACATGTTACTATAGTATTGCAACTTTTTTTTATGGAAGGGGCCCCCAAAATTGCTTTGCCCCAGGCCCCTGAATCCTCTGGGCAGCCCTGCCCAGAGTGTGTGAGGAGCTGGGGAGAGAGGGAAGCAGGCTCCCCTGGAGCCGAGCCCGGGCTGCGGTGAGAGGGGCTCCCAGAGTGTGTGAGGAGCTGGGGAGAGAGGGAAGCGGGCTCCCCTGGAGCTGAGCCCGGGCTGCGGTGAGAGGGGCTCCCAGAGTGTGTGAGGAGCTGGGGAGGGAGGGAAGCGGGGTCCCCTGGAGCTGAGCCCGGGCTGTGGCAGCGGCGAGAGGGGATCCCGGAGTGTGTGAGGAGGTAAGCGGCCGCCTGGGCTCGTCAGTGCTGAGCAGGTAGCCCTGCAGCCGGAGATCCTTGCCTTCCCGCCCGCCGGGGCTGGGCCAGGGCACCGTGAGGCCGAAGAGCAGCAGGTCCGGGGGGCTCTCCAGGTCCTCGGCCACCAGCATGTCAGGGGTGAGGGCAGTGAGCACGAGCTGATCCACCTCGGCCACCAGCAGTGCCGCGAAGCCCAGGGAGGGGGCCATGTTCTCCGCACCGCCCCGCAGCCGCACTGCCACCTGGAAGTACTCCCGCTCCACGCCGCCCCGCAGCCGCACTGCCACCTGGAAATACTCCGCTCCGCACCACCCCACAGCCGCACCGCCACCTGGAAGTATTCACGCTCCGCGCCACCCAGCAGCTCCACCCGCACGGGGACAGAGTTGCAGCTGGGCCAGGGTTTGGCTGCCGTGTGCTGGTAGCGGATCCCATGTTTGGGGGGGAGCCCAGTGCTGGAGCGGCAGCAGGTGTGGAGGAAGAGAGATCCCAGTGCTGGGGTGGCAGGGAGGCACTGGTAGGCCGGCGGGGGGAGCTCAGGGCTGGGGACACACGGGGGGGAGCCAAATTTTTTTTTGCTTGGGGCGGCAAAAAACCTAGAGCCAGCCCTGGGAACAGGTGAAAGGACAAAAGAAGCAAGAGAAGAAGAGAAAGGAGGGAGGAAGGGATGGATGGAGGAAAAGGTGAAAAAAAAAGGACAAACCCTAATGTCCCCAGTGATTCTAAGGGACAAAATCCCAGGTGCGCAATAAAATTCTGCCTCCTTAAGCTCGTGTTTTCCATGCCTAGATTTCAACTGTCACCAGATGGATCAGACTGAACAGGTTTCAAACCTAGAGGAGGCTCTTACCTTCTAAACAGGGACGGCTGTTTTCTAGTAAAATCAAGAAAAAGGAAAGAGAAAACTTGAAAGAGGTTCCTCCTGGCACTCACATCCATGAACCCGAATATTCTCTCAGTCGTCAAAGAGAGACCTGGAGAAGGAGACTTGCTGAAGCAAAGCCACAGGGGTCTCTGAGGTTTCCCTGGCCCCTCGCCCCTCTCCTGCCTGGTTGATGTCAGCATCTCTCTGTGAGGTCACCACCTCCCCACCACCTTTGACCAATAGTCTGAGGTCCTGCAAAAGCCCTTTGTGATGTCACTGCCACACCCCCTCCCTTGCTGTGCTAATGTCTTGCCCCTGGCCAGGCACTTTGGAGGTTTGAGCTACTCCCTGTGGATCACCCCACTCAAGGAGCGTTCGTTCTAGGCAGCAAGCCAGCTAGACAGGAAAACATCAGATGCTGCTCCCATTGCTGCACTCACTTTTTCAGAAATTAGTTGACTTTATGGCCAGAAGAGACCATTAGAGCATCTAATCTGACCCACTGCATATCACAGGCCTCCTGTATGACATAATAGCTACTTTTGTGGCAAACACATTCTAGAAAGGCATCTAGTCTTCATTAAATGACATCAGGAAATGGTGAATCCAGCACTTTCCTTGGTAGCTTGTTCCTGTGGTGAAACATCCTTGCTGTTGAATTTTTGTGCCTTATTTATAATATGAATTTGTCTCTTTTCACCTTTCAGCCCCTGGGTCCTGTTATGCCTTTCTCTGCTCAATTAAAGAGCCCTTTAATATCCAATATTTTCTCTTCATTAAGGCCCTTCAACACTTCAATGAAGTCACCTTTCAATCTTCTTTTGATAAACTAAACAGGTTGAGCTCATTCAATAGCTCACTAGAAGGCATTTTTCTCCAGCCTTCAGAACATTTGGTGGCTCTTTGCTGACAATTTCACAACATCTTTTTCAAATGAGGACACCAAAACTGGAGGCAGTATTCCAGTATCAGTCTCACTGATGCCGTGTCACCTCCTGTGACGTTATTGACATAATCTATAACTGTATAGATCACCGTTGCGACCACTGTTCTATATTTGCAGCCAATATGGTAGAAAGGTTGTCATGTAAGGGGTCTATGGAGAGGTTGTGATTGGCTGATTATAATGATGCTATCTCTAGATATGTATCATTTTTGTAGTTGACATTATGAATATTGGCTCTATGCTGTCCGTATTTCAAACTTGTGTTATGCTTCCGGGAATCATCCCAGACCAGTTGGTGTCAGTTCTGCCTAGCCTGCTTGATGGCCCATTAAGGACCATCAGCTATACAATCGACCCATTGAGAGAAGGCAGATACACCTTGTGCCTCAGCAAAGTATGCAGGGACCTGCCTATGCACAGAACTCTAAGGTTTTTCTATGCCACATGCTGGATAGACTGTCCTTGGGACAAAGAAAGCAAAGACCACATGGCAAGAGACTATAAAAGGCTGATGCCTCATCTCCATCTTGTCTTCAATGCTGCTTCATACCTCTGGAGGGACTTTGCTACAAACTGAAGCTCTGTACAAAGGACTGAATGACCCATCCCAGCTGTGGATGGACTCCAGAGACTTGATTTGAACCTGCAGTTTATTCCATCACTGCTACAAGCCTGAATCAAGAATTTTGGCATTACTGTAAGAGAAAGCCTTGCTTGTTAAGATAGGCCTGGTCAGCAAATTGCCAGGTGTTGGAGCTAAGAACTAAATAATTGTGTGTTATTCAGAGTTGCAGACTGAACAAAGAATCCCTGTTCCTATTGTGTTAGTCTCTTCTGTAGGGAGACGTTCTTCCCACAGAGCCAACCTTGAGTTTATGAGAAGTTGGCACATGTCAGTATAAGATATTGCATCCTTCCACCTCCCTTCCCAGGGACCAATGCCTTGCCTTTAGACACACAGAAAACAATCTTTATTGCCATATACTTTCACTGTTTCTTTGCTTTAACCCCTAGGAATGTACCTGTTGGACAATGAAAGGAGTTGCTCCATTCCTATGGACCCTAAATCAGATTTTTTATACTAATAGCTTTTTTTTTTTTACTGATGTCAGCACCCTCTGTCATGCAGGGGTTGGAGTTATCCCAGGGACAGGCCAATAGGAGAAGAAGTGCCTTCCTGAACAGCAAGGGGATCTGAGAAAGGAAAGCCAGTATGTTTCTGCCTGGTTTTGATCCAGGGACCTTTTGTGTATTAGGCAAATGTGATAACCACGACACTACAGAAACTCTATCAACTTGGCTGGTGCTTTCCCTGGCACACACCGATGGGGAAACAGAGCGAGTGATGGCAGCCCTTCGACAGGTCAGCTGGTAGAGCAGAGGACTGGAGCCGGTGCTCAGGAAGTCATCCTTACGTCCCCCTTCTGAACCTTGCTTGAAGGGGAGCTTCTTTTTCTTCCCCTTGCTGACAAAGAGCAAGAGAAGAATGAAAGATCAGGTGGGCCAACTCGGTGCAGAAGCCCATGCTGCCTTTTCCTGCTGCATAGCCTGAAATGAGGGATTTGTGGCAGTTAAAGGAACAGCCCACCCTTGCACAAAGGGGGAAAGAAGAGCCCCCCCCAAAAGCTTGGGATTGAACCACAGACCTTTAGTCTCACCCAGCTCAACTACTTCAACAGCTGCTAGGTTTCTTTTTAGCCTGCTGCTTTTCTGTCTGGGATGCTTTTGTCAGCGGCCCATTAAGGCAAGATTCACTTTTGCTTTTCTTAGCTGGCTAAAGCCCTTGTTTAATAAACCAGGAGATCCTGGGTTCAACTCCCAGTGTGCCTTGTTGAGATGCTTTTGGGGCACCTGGCATTGGCTACTGTCAGAAAACAAGATTCAGAGTGAGATGGACCTTTGGTCTAGCCTAGTGTGGTTTTTCTTGTGGTTTAAATTACACTCACAGGCACTGATAATAGATCTACTGAAAGTTTGGGAGTTAGGGGCTGATAGGTCAGTGGTCCAGTCCCCTCACAGATGACCCCCTCCCTCTGGGACAGGTCTGGGACAGGTCTGCGCTCTCCCACCAAATGGCTCATTGCAACTGCCAGAATCTGTGGGCAGCTCATTTAGTTTATGCCGAGGGTTGAGTCCTGCTTTGTGCCCAGTGTCTGAGAATGAAAATCCTAAACCACCCTATGAAATAACAAATGCAGCAGGACGTGTTATTGTTCCTGCCCCAAAGCAGACAGACCAATGGAGAACTGCCATTGAGTCCACGGTAATACTCCTCTGCGGTTTTACCATTTCCACTTGCTAAACTCCCTCCCAACCTTCTGGGCTCCTAGAGCAGGGGACTGAGCCTGAGCCAAGACATGGACACTGCAACTTTACTCCAGACCAAGCCACATGGCCCTGATTAATGTGACATAGGTCAGTCGTGAGTGTTTCATTGCACTTTAGACGTAGCCTAACATTATGCCTATACTGTGATTAAAACACCCAGGGCACCTGTCTCAAAGCCCAGGTCAGCTGACTCAGGGTAATGGGGCTTGGACTGCAAGACTATAAAATTACAGTGCAGACATATGGGCTTGAGCCCAACTTCTGAGACCCCACGACGGGTGAGGGTTTCTGAACCCAGGCTTCAGTGTGAACACAAATATCTGCACCACAGTTTTTAGCCCCTCAGCTTTAGCTCCATGAGCCCACGTCAGATGACCCAGGCCAGCCCTGCTGCCATCTTTATCCCAGGAGAGATGGACTCTAAGGGTACGTCTCCATTGCAATGGAAGCCCAGGTGTGGCACGCTGTGCTCAAAGCAGCACCCTGCAAGCCCCATATTCACCACTCTCATATAATGATGAGATGGTTTGTACAAAGTCTGCCTGGTGAGGTATCATTTCAAAAGTCTTGATCTGTTGAACGTTAATATCTTGTTGGATGGTGTGCGCTAGCATTGGTTGGGAAGTTATGAAGTTTTGCTCAGTGTGCGTTACTGAAATATGAGGTTTTGAAATGCCCACAACCAGCCTTTCAGGTGTGACAAGGGAGGACCCAGACTCACTGCTGGCCCATTAAAGGTATCCAGACTCCCAAGGACTATCCCAGGAACCGTGTGCAATGCAGACTTCTCCGAGATAGCACAGAGACAATGGACACTGCTTGACTCACATGGTAGCAAAGAAGCTTCCTAACAAGTTGGAAGAAACTATGAAAGAGAGGTAGAGACATCATGACTTGGACTCTCTCCCCCACAACTCAACATCTGGAAACACAACTGGAGGACAAAGACTGAACTGAACTGATTCAGCAATCAGAAGAGAATAATATTAATACATTCAAACCAAAGTCCCCAAACAGACTAGGATTGGTTTCTCAGCAGAAAATTTTCAGTTTGGGGAATTTTGTTTTCTCAGTCAGACTTTGCCAAGGAAAGCAGGGAGAAAATGTTGGAGTTGCCTCCTTCAGAACAGCTTGGCCTAGACACTAGCTGTGGTTCACTGTTGTGGCCTTGCTCAGGATGGGAGTATTTTAATTATTTCGGGGAGGTCCCAGGGTGTTTGGGGGAGATGATGAGAATGCTACCTTTTGAGATAAAAACTAAGAAATACGGGACTAGAGAATTTTTTAAAAAATCTGGGATTTAGACATTTTATTTAAAGCAAGAGGGGGGTCTGAGTTTCTGAGAAGGTTTTTGTTTGCAAGAAGCAACGTTATTTGATCTGTCATTGTACCAAAGGGAGAAATGGTTGTCTATGGCCTGGTCTACACTAGGAGTTTATGTCAAATTTAGCAGCGTTAATTCGACTTAACCGTGCACCCGTCCACACCAGGAAGCTAATTATTTCGACCTAGAGGGCTCTTTAGTTTGAATTCTGTACTCTTCCCCGAAGAGGGGAGTAGCGCTAAATTCGACATGGCTATGTTGAATTAGGCTATGTGTGGACAGAAATCGACCTTAGTAGCTCCGGGAGCTATCCCACAGTGCACCACTCTGTTGACGCTCTGGACAGCAGTCCGAGCTTGGATGTTCTGACCAGCCACACAGGAAATTCCCAGGGAAAATTTGACATGCTCCGGCACCTTGTGGATGTTCTGCAGGACCGCAGGCAGGAGGACAGAGCACTCCTGCACTGTATATGCAACCGCCCTCCCCCACCACAAAGTCCCAACCCCCTCTCACCCAAAGTAACAAGAAGGAGGGGCAACAGGGGCCGTGAAAACTGTCACTGCACCCCTGCAGAGTGCACAAATACAAGAAGGCTCTCATTCCCTAAATGTTGAGAAGTCCTTCCCTTCCTGGCTCTCCGAAGCCCCAATCCCAGTTTCATCCCCTAACTGTGTAGTTGATTATTAAAAGTAGTTTGCTGTTAATTACTATTTCCGTCAAGTTTTTCTACAGAAGACTGTCTTTGAAGGGGGGGGGGAAGGGGGTTGTTAATTGCATAGGACAGTCACCTTTACCAGGGTACAGACACGGGGGCAGGATCAACAGCAGTTCACACACACAGTGCAGTCAGTAGGCACCCTGGTCGGTCTGGGAGGTGTTTTCCATGTTCTGTGTGGGTGGGGGGTACGTGACTTTGTGGCATGGGAGGGCGGTTACAGAACTTATGCAGCGGTCCTTGTCCCGGACCACAGAGCCACGCAGCAGGGGAATCTGTAACCGTCCTCCCCCGCCACAAGGTCACATAGCCCCTTGTAGTGAGGCGGCCTGGCTCCCGGCCGCTCCTGAGAGGGAGGAGCCAGAACAGCCGCCACAGTGGGCGGAGCCACTGCCGCCTGGCCCCACCCCCCGGAAGTCAAGGGGCGGGACAGGAAGTATAAGAGGCCCGGCCCAGCGCTCAGTTGCAGCCCGGCGGCTGGAGAGGACAGACGCTCCTGACCAAGCTCCTGCTGGACCGAGCCTTCCCCGAGCCAGGTACCCTGAAGAAGGCTGGCCGAGCCTTCCCCGAGCACGGTATCCTGAAGTGGACTGGCCGAGCCTTCCCCGAGCACGGTACCCAGAGGAGGACTGGCCGAGCCTTCCCCGGGCCCGGTATCCCGAGGAGCGGCCTGAGCGTAACACCGACCCGTGTCCTGAGGAGCAGCCCGACCTAGCCAACCCTCAGCACGACAAGGAGCCCGTGGTATGGGACCCCACTGAAGACACCAGCGAGGAGCAGGTACCCATGGAGGAGGAGATGGGAAGTGGCCCGGGGGTAGCTGACCCAAGTCTGGCTACTGCAGATTTCGAGCCGATGTCGGTGTGTTGCGGTCAGGACCCCACCGACACAGCAGCAGACTAACTGCCTCTTTTAGGGCCCCGGGCTGGGACACAGTGGAGTGGGTGGGCCTGTGTCATCCCCCCCCCGCCACCCCACTCACGGGTGGCAGTCTCCCCCTCACACCAGCGCGCAGGCACAGAAGCCTGCACTTGCCTGACTATTATTGCTGCTCAGCTCCTGCTTTAAGGACCTGAGCCCTGAACTATTATTGCTGCTCAGCTCCTGATACAAGGACCTGGGCCTCTGAACTAGTGTTGTTGCTCAGCTCCTGGGACAAGGACCTGAGCCCCTTGACTTATTGGCTGTTACCCTGCCCTGACCTAGGGCTTGGGCTTACTGACTATTATTGCTGCTCAGCTCCTGCTTAAGGACCTGAGCCCTGAACTATTGTTGTTTGCTCAGCTCCTGCTTAAAGAGCTGAGCCCTGAACTATTGTTGTTTGCTCAGCTCCTGCTTAAAGAGCTGAGCCCCTTAAACTACTGACTCTGTGTGCTCAGCCCCTGCCTGAGGGTCTGAGCTAGAACTGCTGTTGGTTGCCCCGCCCTGACTGAGGGCTTGGGGCCTAATCTACTGACTCTGTTTATTGTTGCTCAGCCCCTGCCTGAGGGTCTGAGCCCGTGGACCTTCGGAGACTGATTTGTGGATTTAGGCCGTGTAGTGACATGGTCTGGCTCCCGGCCGCACCTGAGACGACCGAGCCCCTACACCGGACCCTTACACCCCCACACACAGAGTCCCAAAAAGGAGGGATGGCAGGCTCCGTTGAAACAACCAGTCCGGCACTGCAGACCGCTCTAGGAGCAGGAGCCTATCATTCCTCGAGTGTAGAAGCGGTGTTAACATCACTGCACACCCTACCCACCACAGTCTGCGTCCCTGTTTCAACCCTTTAACGCGAATTCATTAATAAAGAAAACGTTGTTAATTAACAATGTTCCATTAACTTTATTTTTAAACGTGTGTTGGAAGGGGGGAAACGTGGTGAACGGGGTATGTAACCGCAGAAGAAAGTCAACAGTAACTGAAGCAGGGGCAGGTTCAGCTTCTCTGTAAGGAAACTGAACAGTCACAGGTTACCCTGCTCCCTGAGGAACCTAGCTTTCAAAGCCTCCCGGATGCACAGCGCTTCCCACTGGGCTCTTCTAATTGCACGGCTGTCTAGCTGAGCGTAATCAGCAGCCAGGCAATTTGCCTCAACCTCCCACCCCGCCATAAAGGTCTCCCCCTTGCTCTCACAGAGATTGTGGAGCACACAGCAAGCAGCAATAACAATGGGGATATTGGTTTCGCTGAGATCCGAGCGAGTCAGTAAGCTCCTCCATCTACCCTTGAGACGTCCGAAAGCACGTTGAATGATGACAGTTACCCAAGACCACCCTCGACACATTTTTCCCCCCAGCATGCATTATGGGGAAATCCCAGAATTCAAACGGGCAGCGGGGACTGCGGGATAGCTTCCCACAGTGCACCGCTTCCAATGTCGACGCTTGCCCCGTTAGCGTGGACTCACAAAGTCGAATTAGTGTCCTTAGTGTGGACACACAAATTCGACTTTGTAAGGTCGATTCCACAAATTCGAATTAAGTTGAATCGAACTAATCTGGTAGTGTAGACATACCCTATAAAGAAAGTGTGAAGACTAAATACATCCAATGAGGATGGGATTCAAACCCATGCATGCAAAGCACAAGGGATTAGCAGTCCATCACCTTAACCACTCGTCCACCTCATCTGAACAACCAAAAAGCAGATAGGAGGAGAAATCTAAGGCCGGCAGTGATAGGGCCAATATGGAGTTTTTAAATACTAAGTGTAAGCAGGGTCTGAATGAGCTCCCCCCTCACATCTAGTGAGGAGCTGGGGGAAAGACTTCAGGAACAGACCGTGTTTGCATAGACACACCTAGTCTGCCTAGGTATGCAGCATGATGGGGCTGCTTCCCCAAAATGACCAGTTTCGGCTGGTGGTGGGTTACAAATCACTTTAGGATTGAGTGGAATGAAATGTTATTATCCTTCCTGCATGAGTGAAGGGCAGCAGAACATACCTAGTCGGCCCTGATGGAGGGGTGGGTGGGTGAGGAATAGCTTTTATTGCACTTCATAGATGTGATTGAGGACATCCATGGCTGTGGCCCCTCGGAAGCCTCGGTCGAAAACCGGGGCTGGGAGTGGGGCTGTTACTTGCAGGGGAGATGGGTGCAGACAGGGGTAAGGGGGTCGAGGCTGGGATGGGAGCCAGGGGCCCAGGCTGAGGGTGGGGTTGGGGAAGAGCTGGGGCAGAGTGGGGCTGAGTGCTGCTCCCTCCATGGGGGCTGGCTCGGGCCCTGAGATGCCCCCATGAAACTTCATTTGTGTCCCCCTAGGAGTCATGCCCCACATTTTGGGGACCACTGAACCCTACTCGCTAAGCAGGGGCTAGTGATGCCAAAGCCCAGGGAAGGGAGAACAAGTGCGGGAGCCCCAGAACCGGAACCATGCCCCCCCACTTCTGTCTGTGGCTCTGCCCCCTTCCACACCTTCCACCCACGGCCCCACCCACTGTTCCACCCCTTCCCCCACTGGCCCCGCCCTGTCACTCCTTTACCCCTGCCCAGTTGGGGCCCTGAGACCAGAGAAGCTCTGTGCCCTGCTGCAGCCCCCCGGCCGTAGCAGGGAGTGGGAGCTCCTCCAGCCCTGGGGCTGACATGGGGGAGACTTTTCCAGGGGGGCCCAATTTGGCCAGGGCCCCTAGTCATGGGACCCACTGTCCCCTTGGCGACGCAAGGCTTGGGGAGGCTGAGCCCCCCGAGCCTCCATTACAAGCCGCCCAGGCTACCACTGCTCAGTGTGGGGCCAGTCTCCCTGTGTCTCTGCTGTTCGTGCTGGGGAACCTGGCTGGCCTTAGGGGTGGGGCCCCCCGGCAGCCGCCCAGGGCTCCAGGGGTCAAAGGGCACCATGTGCCAGTGCAAAGGTGCTCACTGCTCTTCCCTGCCCCAATGCTCCTCCGTGGCCCCATAGAGGCTGGGGGGAGCGAGGAGCAACACTATGTGCTCCATGCGTCCTGGTCACTTTCCCCACTTGGGCTGTGCTGTGAGGGGAGCATCAGAAGCTGCTGCTCTCTGCCCTCCCCTAGTGCAGCCTGGCTGAGGAAAGTGACCTGGATGTAGGGGAGCTCAGATGATGTCGCTTCTCTCCCCTCCCCCCGCCCCGCAGGCCCTAGGGGTGCCCGGAGGAGCAGCATCCCAGGCAGGAGCGGGCAGCAATGCCAGCTGCTCCATGCACACAGGTCAGTGTCCCCACGTGGGTGCAGGAGGGGGTGCAGGGGTTAGGGGTGAAGGGGGTGCAGGAGCGGGGCAGTGGCTGGTGGCACAGGAGGGGAGTGTGGGAGTTAAGGGCAAAGGGGACACAGTGTAGGGGTTAGGGCACAGGAGGGGCAGGAGTTAGGGGTGAAGGAGGTGCAAGGGTTGGGAGTTCAGGAGCTAGCGGTAAAGGGGGAGGGGGATCCCCCAGGGGCGATGGGGAAGTGCCAAAGTACAAGTTTTTCCCCGGGCACCATTTCCCCTAACGCTGGTCCTTGGTCACATTTCCATGGGCATCCTACTAGATTGCCAGCTGCCGTTCAACTGCAGTGTGGAGACTGTTTGTGTGTGGGGAGAGACAGTGAGTGTGTTGAGGTAGAAGGGGGAAGGATCAATGGGAAATCAGGCCCCTGAGACAGTGTCTGTGTGTGTTGGGGAAGAGTGTGTGTGTTTAGGTAGGTAGGAGCGGATCATTATTATCCCTACTTGAAAGAGGGAGAAGCTAAGGCTGAGAAAGGAGAATTGACTTGTCTTAGGTCACACAGCCAGTCAGTGGCAGAGTTGGGAATAGGACCCAAGAGCCCTGACTTTCAAACTAACCATCAGATCTTGAATTTCAGACATTGAATGACCTGAGTAAAGTGCTCTCAGATGAGCTCCAGACCAACAACAGTGCACAGTAATTATTCAGCAAGTATTTGAGGAGAACTGCAATGTTAGAGAGAATCATGAACTGCTCAGAGACCATTAATGCAGAGAAGCAGCAAAATTTGTCAAACATATGATTGGTTATGACTTATTTACTTGGTCTTCAAAGAGAACAATAAGGACCTGAGTCTCCTCCCTGTCAATAACCCCCTGCTCAGCCAATCAGGGTAGAGACTGAGGACAGCAGGCTGAGGGTTCTCACCAGAGAGCCCAAAGGATGACCCAGGTCACCGGTGGGGATCACTGCCCGAGCTCTATTTCAGCCTCACATTTTTGGCTGGACCTCCCACAGTGGGAGCTGCAGAGCACTCCCCTGCAACACACACACACACACACACACACACACACACACACACACACACACACACACACACACACACACACACACACACACACACACACACACACACACACACCTCGCTCCTGGTGTTGGGAGGGGAACAAGAGAAAGGACAAAAGAAGCAAGAGAAGAAGAGAAAGGAGTAAAGGATGGATGGAGGAAAAGGTGAAAAAAAAAAGGACAAACCCTCATATCCCCAGTGATTCTAAGGGACAAAATCCCAGGTGCGGAATAAAATTCTGCCTCCTTAAGCTTGTGTTTTCCGTGCCTATAATTCAACTCCCACCAGATGGATCAGACTGAACAGGTTTCAAACCTCGAGGAGGCTCTTACCTTCTAAACAGGGATGGCTGGTTTCTAGTAAAATCAGGCAAAGGGAAGGAGAAAACTCGAAAGTACGTGAACCCGAATACTCTCTCAGTCCTCAAAGAGAGACCTGGAGAAGGAGACTTGCTGAAGCAAAGCCACAGGGGTCTCTGAGGTTTCTCTGGCCCCTCGCCCCTGTCCTGCCTGCCTGATGTCAGCATCTCTCTGTGAGGTCACCACCTCCCCACCACCTTTGACCAATAGTCTGAGGTCCTGCAAAAGGCCTTTGTGATGTCACTGCCACACCCCTCCCTTGCTGTGCTATTGTCCTGCCCCTGGCCAGGCACTTTGGAGGTTTGAGCTACTCCCTGTGGATCACCCCACTCAAGGAGCGTTCGTTCTAGGAAGCGAGCCGGTAGTTTTGGACCATCTGCACATTTTGTCACTTCACTATTTATTAGATCGTTTATGAATATCTTGACTAGTCCTGGTCCCAGTACAGACACCACTAGTTACCTGTTTCCATCCTGAAAACTGACCATTTATTCCTACTCTTTGTTTCCTATCTTTTAACCAGTTATTGATCCACGTGAGGACCTTCCGGAGGTGAAAGTAAGCCGGTATGTTCCAGTATGGGGTACCAGCAAGAGCCGGTACGCTGTGCCAGCCCGGCCCGGCTTCCCCAGGCTGGTGATTTAAAGGGCCCAGGGCTTCCTGCAGCGGCCGGAGCCCCGGGCCCTTTAAGTCACCTTCCGAACCCCCCTGCCGGAGCCCCGGGGAGCAAATCACTGCCATGGATGCTGCTCTCTTCTGCTCTGCCAACACAGAGCAGGGGCGGCAGAAGCTTCCTTACAGTGGGGGGAGGGGCACCGTTGTCCGAACTGTGGCACCCCCATGACACCCCTTCCCAAAGGACCCCCACTCACACCACCTCTCCCCCCGAGGCCACACCCACAGACGCCTCTTCCCCAAGACTGCACCCTTTCCCCCCCCCCCATCATTTGTCCTAACAGCAAGTAAAGAGTGGTGGGGCCATGGCCCTCTAAACCCCCTATTCCAGCACCCCTGACACCGAGCTAAGCAGGCAGCAGTGTGTGTGTGTGTGACAGAGAGTGCTGTGCTGAGCTGAGCCAGGGAGAGAAGGGGGCTGATGTCGGGGCTGTCCCCTGCCTCACGACTGGTTCCTTCCAGCAGCTGTCTGAACTTAGAGACAGTGTGCGACACACTCACTCTTCCACAAGGCGCACACTGTCTCTCCCCCACCAAGCACACACACATGCTCTCTACCCTATCACACACATTGCAGTTGGAAGGCAGCTGGCAATCTAGTAAGATGCCCATGGAACAATGGGATAGAAACCCGCATCATGTGATGCTGTACCAGCCCGTGAGGCATTGCAAATCCTTCCCAAAGCACCCTGCAGCCAGCTGCACAGTGAGATAGCTACCCACAGTGCACTGCTCTCTGTGGCAATCCAACAGATGCTAGCATGGATGTGCTCTGGTGACACAGGGGGGACGTGCAACAGCTGTTCAATTAAAACACCTTAACTAAAGCCATGTTACTCTTTCATGTAGACGTAGCTTTAGAGTAAGACAAGACCCAGCTGCATTCAAACTAAAGAACCACAACTTCCTCTGTAGTTGGCAGGATTTGAACCTGCGCAGGGAGACCCCAATGGATGTCTAGTTCATTGCCTTAACCACTCAGCCACAACTACTTGCTGGGTGTGTGGCTCTCACTGCACTCTAGTTCTGTTCTCACTGAGTGATCAATTCCAGTTGTTTCCTGAAGCCAGCCTCCACAACACACACACACTGCTGTGCCCTTGTGTAAGTGTGTCCGTTGCTGAACAGCAAGAATTCCTGCTCTTTTCCCTTCTGGCTGGAGCATGAGGAGAGTGAGTTTGTGGCTAACGACGTTGCTGTAGCTTGTTGTCCATTTCCTGCCTTGATCATTCAGACAGTCCCTTTCCCGTCATATCCCCAGTACATCAGTGATTGCGATAGCAGGGGGCAGGTTTTCTCTGGGGCACTGAGCTTAGCCAGGGGGTTGGTGGCTCCTTTCTTTCCTCACCCTGGAATAAACTCAGCTTTTTATTCCATCCTTGATGTTTCAAGGAATAACAACAGATGACCAAAGAAAGAGGTGGACAGGGTGGGCCTCAGGGGAGGGGCAGAGAGATGTGGGCTGGGCAGGTCTCAGGGGAGGGGCAGAGAGGTGTGGGCAATGGGCAGGGTGAATCTCAGGGGAGGGGGCAGTGAGGGGCGGCCCTGCCCTCAGCCTCTCCTCGTAAGTCCCCTGCCCCCTAATCATTTTTGTTGCCCTCCCCTGGACTCTCTCCAATTTGTTTCTGTAGTCGGGGCTGGGGGAGAGAACTGGATGCAATGCTCCAGATGTGGCCTCACCAGTGCTGACTAGAGGGGAATAATAACTTCCCTCGATCTGCTGGCAACACTCCTACTAATCCAGCCCAATATGACCAGTTACCCATATTGAATGCAGACACAGCAATATCTGATACATTGGTTCCTGTCCATTCAGGAGGTTATTTCCCACCTATTCATAAATAATGAAGCTGCTCTAAGCGGAGGGGAGAGAGCTGTCCTGTCCGTGCAGTTAACCCATCTCCCCGAGAGGTGGTAGCTATGTCAGTGGGGGGAAGCTATGTTGGTGGGTGTGCAAGCTGTGGTGTCTACATGTGTATGTAAAGTTTAATCAAACCCCATTTTTTAAACCCCTGTGGTCTGGGAATAGAAAAGCAGCTCTCTGAGGCAGAGCCCGTCCTTCAAAATCCTTAAGATCATGGACTTGCCTATGCAAATGTCAAGGGGGTATAGCTCAGTGGTAGAGTGTTTGACTGCAGATCAAGTGGTCCTTGGTTCAACTCCAAGTGCCCCCTTCAAGCCTGTTTTTTCAATAAAAATAATTTCTTTTCCAGTATGCTCAGGAGCTCCACTAAATAGGGATCCCTGAAATGAATGGACACAAATGTTTTCCTGTGCAAATGCATAAAAACCTAGCAAACATGTCCCCCAGCTGAAATCAGTTCCAATCCTCTAAGTGTCTGTTTGTTTTCATCAATGAAACAAAGGCACATGAAGACACATTTGCAGGTCCTTGGCCTCCATGGGCTACAATGTGCAGAAGAACAAGAACCACATCCACATGGGAGGCATGGACTAGTCTGTATTACATTTGGTAAGTAAGTTGCCATTGGGACTGAAAACTCTACTGGGGGTGGACAGGAGCCTGTTACAAAACTAAAATAACCAAGATTTACCAAACTCCCTGTTACACATTCAATCCTCTGTGCACACGGCATCAACTGGGGCTCTAATAAATGGCAACCTTCCTTTAACACAGATCGTTGTTCCTTGTGACTTTCAGATACATTCGAATGGCAGCTGTTTAGAGGTCATGTGCTGCTAGTTCATGAGCAGCAGCAGAGTCTCTGTACGTTTACCAACCGTAGAGCTGGGTGTGTCTGCATCCAAGTAACTGCAGAGTCAGTGTAGTCCCAGACAGTTAATTGCACAGTCTCACTTTCTGGTCTCATTGATCATTTGGGTAGAAACAGCAACGGTTTGGGGGGGTTTGTTTGTTTTTTCTCCCTTCGTTTTCTCCTAAGGAATGTGTGATCTTGAGCATGTTAGTTTAAGTTCCCTGTGGGTCAGGAAAATTCCATCTCCTTGAAATAGCTGGGAAGTGACCTGTTTGCATAACCTAGAATAAAGGAGCTTTTAAAGAAGAAACTGCTTTACAAATATGCTGGGATAAAAACAGTAAATTCCACGGCCAGACACCAGGCCAGGATCAATTAATTACAGAAGAAACAAACTCTTGGGAAGTAGCTGTAATTTGTCCCCAAACCGTTCCTTGTTCTCATATGCTATCACGGATTCTCTTCTAGAAGGCAGAGTTAAGGTTATCTTGGCATGTACCCTCACTCTGTATTCCCTGTTTCTCCAGAGTTTGAGTTTTACTGAACTGGATGTTCTGGAAGGTAAGAGATAGTCACAGTCAAAGTTAACTCTGTGTTAACAAAGGTTTTGTTAGAGGCAAATAATGAGACTAATCCCTCATTGCGGTAATTCTACTGACTTCAATGTGCTCTTTCCCCATTTCTAGTTCCAAAAAAATAAGCAAATTAAAACAACCTTGAGAACTAAAATGCTGTGAGAAAGTGGAAATTTTAGTAGCTCAAGTATTTCAGTTTCTTCTGTGGTTTGTACGTATGTAAATGGCACAACATGTTAATTTATAAGCACATCTTTCTTAACATCTTTAAATATTCTGTAGTACATTGACTAGATCAAGTGGGTTGTTCAATGCAGTGAGGTTTTCATGCATTGCCCAAAACATATTTTTCATATTATGTAAATTAACACAACTCATTGAACACAAAATTCTGTATTTCATGCTGTGAAGTGTGTTGGTAGCACAAATTAATAGCTTTATTTTCTCTCTCTCTCTCTCTCTCTCTCTCTCTCTCTCTCTCTCTGTGAGGCACAACAAAATAATTTAGTGATGCTGAAAACGTTCCCTTCTCCTCCAGAACTGCCTTGGAATCACCTTCCCTTTGTAGATTAATCTGCCCCTGAGTCTCTACGAGGGAAATATAGTTTATATGAAAAAAACCACAGTTTTTTAATTAAAGGGACTGAACAGAATAGGTTACTCAGACATAGGTTAGGGGGTTGTTATAGAAGTGGGTGGGTGAGATTCTGTGGCCTGCGTTGTGCAGGAGGTCAGACTAGATGATCATAATGGTCCCTTCTGACCTTAAAGTCTATGAGAATAGCCACATGATGGCGACACATCAGGAATGCAAAGCAACAGGTTCCTGGTTTGCACATTGATGGTGACAAGGGATTGAACTCAACTCCCCTCTTTTCACAGACACATTTGTTTTATTCTCTGAGGTCAAACGTAAGTTTAAATGTTGTACTTAGTCCTCTGCCTTGTAGCTTCAACAGCCGCAGATCAAGATGAGTTACTGCAGCCTAGACCTTGTGTCCGTGTTTAGGTGGTTTTCACCTAAATGTTCAAGCAGCTCATAGTAATGTCCCGAGCTCCCCAAGTCCCACTGACAGCTGAGCTCTTCCTGCCCACTGAGCCCAGCCCAGACAGTGGGTGGGGGATGAGTTTGTACCCAAATAACTGACAGAGCCAAGCAAGGAGCAAAGAAATGTTTGCTCCGGTCACTAGGTCTCTGTTTCTATTGCTCGTTTGCTCTCTCCCCTTCCCTGATAAGGAGCAACGGTAAGAGAAGAAGAGGTTAAAACATGTGCTAGGTGGTGGCTGGGTTTGGATGACAAATTTAAAACCATCTCAGCGCCCTCTAGTGTGACACTGACACCATCAGATTCTCACCTTTCACTCACACTTCATTAATAACAGTTTCCCTGAACTACTTTGCTATGATGATTTCAATGGCTCCTACACCGATACCTGCTGCCCCTTCTGGCTGGTTAATTGCACTATTTGGAACCTGCTCCTAAAATTACACCTTTCCTGGGAGCAAGATTCAGAACTGCCCAAGGAAACCCCATTGGGTTTCAAGTGCAGCCCAGGCAGGGTGGCAAGGGGACAGCACAGGGGTCTCAGAGCTTCTTCTTCCTTCTCACAGAGAGAAGGTTAAGGGGGGCCACCAGTTATGACTCCTGGGTTTTAGTCCTGGCTGTGGGAGGAAAGGGGTGTTTAGTGGATTAGAGTTGGGGGCTTAGGAATCAAAGAGGAAACATCTCCCTTTTCAGCTTCAATGCACATTGAACAAGAACATGGCTTCTCATCTCTTCGGTTTCAGAGGAGCAGCCGTGTTAGTCTGTATCCACAAAAAGAACAGGAGTACGTGTGGCACGTTAGAGACTAACAAATTTCTTAGGTTCTGTTGCCATCATGTGGCCATTTCATTTCACTTCTTATTGTTAAAAGGTCTGGGTACTTCAGTGAGGCTAATTATCTAGTGGAACAAGCTCCACAAGGGATGTGGTTAATTCCCCATCACTGCTCTGTGTAAATGAAGACCCAATCGGCACAGCCCCCTAGAGCCTAGAACTCTTGAGCTCAACCGATCCGCCAGCCTGTCTCAGCCTCCCCAGGCTTGTTTTATGGCCTGGCAGCTGGAGCTTTAAACTCTGCTTGTGAGCTCTGTGCCTTGGCCAGACGGGGACAGCCTGGGACTGGGAAATGCTCCTGCTTCCCCCGCCCCGTCTCATGTCGAGCTGCAGGCGCTGCTGTCCTCCCATGTAAGATCCCGGATGTTTCAGTGCCCCCCATCCCCCATCCAGGAGCCCAGGTGTCCGGGTACCTCTGCCCCCCAGACAGAATCCTGGCTGTGTGGGTGTCCGTCCATCTGCAGAGGATCCCGGAGTGTGGATGCCCTTGTCCCCCCCTACAAGATCCTGGGTGTGTGGGTGCCACTCTCCCCCCCAGTAGATCTCTGGTGGGTGGGTCCCCAGGGTGTGAGTGCTCCCATCCCCCGATACAGGCTGGGGGGGTATAACTGGCTCTCTGTGTCCTGCCCAGGCGGTGCTACAGCAGCTGTTCACAGGGGCAGCAACCCCACTGTCACCCTGCAGCTTTAACCTGCTCCAGGGGTGACCTGCTTCACCCCCCTTTGGGAGCCTGGGACCCCAAACTTCCCAGAATCACCTGATTGATGCCGAGCTTAGCACAGACACCGGCTCAGTCTGGCAGGGAGCTGCCCTGAGCCCTGACAACCAGCTTCCCTCCGCCTCCGGCTGCACAGCGAGGATCCCACGCGAGAGGCTTTATACCCAGTTTGTTCAGGAGCATCCCAGGCTCCAGCTGTAAACTCTGCTGGTCAGTTCTAATCTTTGGCCACACGGGGGCGGCACAAACGGTCCCATCTAAACGCTGTTTGCGTTCGACCCTTCGGATCGCAGATTGTAACCCGCGGGCAGATCTCTGAGTGCAGCCAAATCCTTCCCCAAACTGAACATTGAAGCAGAAGCTCCCATTGGAAAGATCAGGATTTTTGCCTTTAAAAACAAGGAAAATGTCTCCAGCGAGAGACTGAAGAAGCTCAATTGATTTCATTGACTGGAGGTTAAGAGGCGATTTAATCACTGGTTTAAATACGTTTTACAAATTCCCAGAGGGGGGGATATATGATTTGAAGGGTTCTTCAATTCACCAGACAAAGATTGAACAAGACCCCATTGGCTTGCAGTCGATGTCAGAAAATCCCACCTGGAAATGACCATTTTTTAACTGTGAGGCTAATTATCTAGTGGAACAAGCTCCGCAAGGGAGGTGGTAAATTCCCCATCACTTGCAGTTTGTAAATCAAGACCGCAGCTCTTGCTGCAAGACACCTGGTGGGTGGGTGTCCCTGTTCTGCGTTTCGGGATCCCTGGTACATGGTGCCTCCCTCCCACCAGTTCAGGATCCCCACAATGGGTGCTCCCATCCCCCCATACAGTCTCTGCGGGGGAGGGGGGTGTATAAAAAGAGACCGTGTCTCACTGTCTTGCCCAGGCTATGCTGCAGGGGCTATTCACAGGTGCGATCCCACTACTGATAAGCAGGGGAGTTTTGACCTGCTCCGTTTCCGACCTGGGCCGGTTCACCCCTCCTTAGGCAACCTGGAGACCCCAAGCTTCCCCGGGATCCCCATATTGATGCCGAACTTAGTGCAGACACCCGATCGGCACAGCCCCCTGACCAGGCCAGAGAGAGCAGCAGGTTTCCCCTATTGTTTCCTGCTCTTGTTTTCTTGACTACTTTCTCCTCTGCACCAACTTGCTATTTTGTTTTGTGAGCCTGGCTGGCTCAGTTGGCAGAGCATCAGACTTTTTATCTGAGGGTCCAGGATCCAAGTCCCTGGTCAGGTGATAAACTACTCACCAAGATCTTAAGGTGTCTTGCTGGAGTCCTCTTTGATGTTACTTTTCTCTGCAGGATTTTCCCTTTCCTCAGAAGGGCCTTTTTGTGTTGGGTTTGAAGGGGCAACTTCCTGACAGCCGCTGTGTCCTTGCATCCTGGAGGAATAAAGGCCTCTGGGCATAGAGCATGTTCCTCCCCTTCACACACACACACACACACACACGCACGCACGCGCGCGCACGCAGCAACGCACACACACACACACACACATACAAACACAGAATATCCCTAAGGAATTAGAATCACCTGCTGCCTTCCCCTGTCCTGCTGGATCCCCAAACGAGGATGCTCTTCAGCCTAAACCCATGCCCCCTCTTTTCCCAGTGCCCCTCAATCCCAGCTCTCAGTCCCTCCTATGCTCACTGCTCCTCACTCCCAACCAGAGCCTGCTCCTCTTCACCCTTCTCCTCTGTCCCAACCCACAGCCCCCTCCTATTCCCAGTGCCCCTCAATCCCAACCCACAGCTCCCTCCTTCCCTCCAGCAGCAGGTTTTGTGTATGAGTCTGCATGTGGATTTTACAGTGTGTTGGAAATAGGTTGGGTTGCTTGCCGAAATGATCACGTTTGGCTGGTGTTGGATTCCCAGTCTCCTTGTTATAGGGGCAGGAGAAATAAAGGGTTGTTATCCTTGTTGTGTGAATCGAGGGCAGCACAACTGTGCTTGGCAGCCCCCGATTGAGAGAGACACCCTCAATTCAATAGCACTTACTAGGCAGGTGACATAGTGACTACGGTGCCTTCTTATTTTCCCCCTTTTCCACCTAGGCTGGCAGGTGAACTCTACAGAGGCACCTCTGGGCTTGCACTGACTAAGGACAACAGCTGTGAGTGGGGTCCAGAGAGGGGATGGCTCATGTTAAAGGACTTTTGGTTGCTGGACTTACAAACCATAGGGAGAAGGACACTGCCCAGCTTATTTGGGGGGTGGGTCTTTCCCTCGTGGTTTATGTTTATGTGTTGGGGCTGCTGACATGACTTCTACTAACCCTGGGCTTACATTGCAGTGTAGACATATCCTGAGAGGGCATCTATACTGTGACAAAATCCCGCTGGCCTGGATGGTCTGATTTGGGCTCCTGGGGCTCAGGTTGTGGAGCTAAAAACTACAGCGTAGACATCTGGGCTCAGACTGGAGCCCAGGCTCGGAGACCCTCACCCCTCGTGGGGTCTTGGAGGCTGGGCTGAAGCCCAAGTGTCTATGCTGTAATTTTATAACCCTGCAGCACAAGCCTCACAAGCCTGAATCAACTGACCCAGGGTTTGAGAATAGTGACTTGGGTGTGTTAATGGCAGTGTAGACATAATGCTAGGCTATGTCCGCACTGCAATGAAACAC
Organism: Mauremys mutica; assembly: GCF_020497125.1. Lineage (NCBI taxonomy): Eukaryota > Metazoa > Chordata > Testudines > Geoemydidae > Mauremys > Mauremys mutica. The sequence continues at coordinate 936,106 of NW_025423266.1, read as the reverse complement.
CCACGGCTGTCGCGTCCCAGTGCAGGCTCCTAGGGCTTGGGCCGTGGGGTGGTAAATTTGCAGTGTAGACATCCCGGCTCAGGCTCAATACCGGGCTCTGGACCCCACAAGGTTGGGAGGGAGTTTAGCAAGGAAAAAAGGTACAATGGCAGTGGAGTATTACCCTGGACTCAACGGCATTTCTCCATTGGTCTGTCTGCTTTGGGGCAGGGACAATAACACGTCCTGCTGCATTCGTTATTTCAAAGGGCAGTTTAGGATTTTCATTCTCACACACGGTGCACAAAGCAGGACTCAACCCTCGGTGCAAACTAAATGAGCTGCCCACAGATTCTGGCAGCCACAATGAGCCATTTGGTGTGAGAGCCCAGACCTGCCCCGTCCCAGAGGGAGGGGGGGTCATCTGCGAGGGGCTTAGAACACTCATCTACCAGCTCCTAACTCCCAAACTTTCAGTAACTCTGTTATCAGTGCCTGTGAGTGTTATTTAAACCATAAGAACAGCCACCCTGGGCTAGACCAAAGGTCCATCTAGCTCTGTATTTTGTCTTCTGACAGTAGCCAATACCAGGTGCCCCAACAGCCAGTCAATAAGGCACCACTGGGAGTTGAACCCAGGATCTCCTATGTACAAAACAGAGGTTTTAGCCAGCTAAACCACAGTGCCTGCCTGCAACTCAAGTGTCATGTGTGCCCACACCTGACTCCCTGCCATCCCCACCGGGACCTGACAAGCTTTGCTTCTGTTTGGATTCTGCAAAGCAGAGGAGCAGGTGAGGTTTTCCTTGCAAGCTGTGTGTGTGTGTGTGTGTGTGTGCGAATATTTGGCCAGGTCTGCACTACAAAGTTATTTCAGCATCATTATATTGCTCAGGTATGTGAAAAATACACAACGCTACCTCGGTCAACAGCTTGTGGCTGATGCACACACTGCAATACCACGTCTGGCGACAAAACTGCCCTGTTTTGGTGACAAAATAAAACGACCTCGACAAGAGGCCTAGAGCTTTTTGCAGCAAACTTAAAGTGACAAATTGTCAGTGTAAATGCTGCTGGTCATTATATCACCATAACTGGCCTCCACCAGTATCCCACCATGCCTGCCGTGAACTTGCCTGCCCTGCATTCCTGCTATAGAAGCTAGGCCCCTCCCCTTTCATAGCTCCAGAAAGTTCTGACAGCTAAGCCGCTGTCTACACTGGGATTAGGTTGATATAACTGCATTGCTTGCGGGGGGGGGGTGTACATTTTTTACACCTCTAAGTAATGTAGTTACACAGACCTAATTTTGTAGCGTAGACCTGTACAAATAATCACTCACCCACATAGCTCCTCTGCTTTACAGAATCCAAACACGAGCAAAGCTTATCAGGGCCCAGTGGGGATTAGTAGAGCATCAGGTGTGGGCAGACATGGCACTGTAAGTAAAAGCAGGTATCATTGCTTAGCTGGTTAAACCCACTGCGTTGTAATCAGGAGACCCTGGGTTCAATTCCTAGTGGTGCCTTGGGGAGTGGCTTTTGGGGCACCGGACATTAGCTACTGTCAGAAAACAAGAGCTACATGGATCTGTTTTTTCCTATGGTTTAAATTACACTCACAGGCACTGACAATAGAGTTACTGAAAGTTTGGGAGTTAAGAGCTGATAGGTCAGTGGTCCAGTCCCCTCAATGCGGTTTCACCATTTCCACTCGCTAAACTCCCTCCCACCCTTCTGGGCTCCTAGAGCAGGGGACTGAGCCTGAGCCCGAGCCCAGACACAGACACTGCAACTTTACTCCAGCCCAAGCTGCCTGACCCTGATTAATCCGACACGGGCCAGCCGAGGGTGTTTCATTGCACTGGAGACGTAGCCTAACATTATGTCTACACTGTGATTAACACACCCAGGGCACCTGTCCCAAAGCCCTGGTCAGCTGACTCAGGCTTATGGGGCTGGGGCTGCAAGACTATAAAATTACAGTGCAGACAAATGGGTTTGAGCCCAACTTCTGAGGCCCCACGAGGGATGAGGGTTTCTGAACCCAGGCTTCAGTGTGAACACAAATATCTGCACCACAGTTTTTAGCCCCTCAGCTTTAGCTCTATGAGCCCAAGTCAGATGACCCAGGCCAGCCTTGCTGCCATCTTTATCCCAGGAGAGATGGACTCTAAGGGTACGTCTCCATTGCAATGTAAGCCCAGGTGTGGCACGCTGTGCTCAAAGCAGCACCCTGGAAGGCCCCTATTCACCACTCTCATATAATGATGACATGGTTTGTACAAAGTCTGTCTGGTGAGGTTTCATTTCAAAAGTCTTGATCTGTTGAACATTAATATCGTGTTGGATTGTGTGTGCTCGCATTGGTTGGGAAGTTATGAAGTTTTGCTCTGTGTGTGTTACTGATATATGTTATGAGGTTGGGAAATGTCCCCCACCAGCCTTTCAGGTGTGACAATGGAGGAGCCAGACTCGCTGCTGGCCCATTGAAGGTATCCACATTCCCAAGGACTATCCCAGGAACCATGTACAATGCAGACTTCTCCGAGATAGCACAGCGACACTGGACACTGCTGGACTCACATGGTAGCAAAGGAGCTTCCTATCAAGTTGGAAAAAACCATGAAAGGGGGGAAGAGACATCATGACTTGGCCTCTCTCCCCCACAACTCAGCAGCTGGAAACACACCTGGAGGCCAAAGACTGAACTGAACTGATTCAGAAATCAGAAGAGAATAATAACAATAATACTTGCAAACCAAAGTCCCCAAACAGACTAGTATTGGTTTTTGAGCAGAAAATTTTCAGTTTGGGGAATTTTGTTTTCTCAGTCAGACCTTGCCAAGGGAAGCAGGGAGAAAATGTTGGAGTTGCCTCCTTCAGAACAGCTTGGTCTAGACACTAGCTCTGCTTCACTGTTCTGGCCTTGCTCAGGTTGAGGGTATTTTAATAATTTGGGCAGGTCCCAGGGTGTTTGGGGGAGATGATGAGGATGTTCCCTTTTGAGATAAAAACTAAGAAATACAGCACTAGAGAATTTTTTTTTAGAAATCTGGGATTTAGACATTTTATTCAAAGCAAGGGAGTTCTGAGTTTCTGAGAAGGTTTTTGTTTGCAAGAAGCAACATTGTTTGATCTGTCATTGTACCAAAGGGGGACATGGCTGTCTACAAAGGAGGGGTGAAGACTAAATGCATCTGATAAGTATGGGATCTGAATCCATGCAGACAGAGTACAATGGATTAGCAGTCTACCACCTTAACCACTCGGCCACCTCATCTGAGCTGTCACAAAAGAGACAGGAGGAGAAATCTAAGGCCAGCAGAGATAGGGACAATAAGGAGTTTTTAAATACTAAGCGGAAGCAGGGGCTGAATGAGCTCCCCCCTCACATCTAGTGAGGAGCTGGGGGAAAGACTTCAGGAACAGACCGTGTTTGTACAGACACACCTACTCTGCCTAGCTATGCAGCATGATGGGGCCACTTCCCCAAAATGACCAGTTTTGGCTGGTGGTGGGTTACAAATCACTTTAGGACTGAGTGGAATGAAATGTTATTATCCTTCCTGCATGAGTGAAGGGCAGCAGGACATACGTTGTCGGTCCTGATGGAGGGGTGGGTGGGTGAGGAATAGCTTTTATTGGACTTTGTAGAAGTGATTGAGAACGTCACCCTAAACCTGTGATTCCCCAAACATTTCACACTGTGCCCTCTTAGCCATGGCTGTGGCCCCTCGGAAGCTGCAGTCAAGAACCGGGGCTGGGAGTGGGGCTGTTGCTTGCTGGGGAGAGGGGTGCAGACAGGGGTAAGGGGGTGGAGGCCGAGCTGGGAGCCAGAGCCCCAGGCTGAGGGTGGGGTTGGGGAAGAGCTGGGGCAGAGTGGGGCTGAGCGCTGCTCCCTCCATGGGGGCTGGCTCAGGCCCTGAGGTGCCGCCATGAATGTTCCTCTGTGTCCCCCTAGGAGTCATGCCCCACATTTTGGGAACCACTGACCCCTACTCGCTAATCAGGGGCTAGTGATGCCAAAGCCCAGGGAAAGGGAGAACAAGTGCGGGGCCCCCAGCACTGGAGCCATGTGAAGGGGCTGCAGGAGAGGGGCAATGGCTGGTGGCCCAGGGAGTTAAGGGCAAAGGGGGCACAATAGGGGGCAGGAGTTAGGGTTGAAGGAGGTGCAAGGGCTGGGAGTGCAGGGGCTAGCGGTAAAGGGGGAGTGGGGATCGTCCAGGGGCAATGGGGAAGTGCCAAAGTACAAGCTTTGCCCAGGGCACCATTTTCCCTAATGCTGGTCTGAGCAAACAATTGGAAATGACCCTTCAGTGAGACCAGAACCATAGTGTAGAAAAGCCCCTTTGTTAAGTGGTGGTGGCTGAGGGCTGAGGGAGATGGATTAGAAAACAACGGGCGTTTGTCTGTGGAGGTTTGATTCTTGCCTGCTAGGCAAGGCTGGTGTGTGGTGTCTCCATGGCTGTACTTTCAGTGTCTGATCTGCCACGGGGAGCCAAGTCTAGACATACTCAGAGGCTCTATGCCAGGGTTTCTCAAACTTCCTTTCACTATAACCCATTTTTGCCAAAAAAAAACCCAAAAACCTTACTACATGGCCCTAGAAAGACGCACCAAGCCCCTCCACACGGAGCACAGGCAGAGGAGACAAAGCCTGAGCCCTGCCCCAGTTAGGGGAGGGCAAAACCAGAGCTTGAGGGATTCAGCCCTGGGTGGTGGGGCTCAGACTTTTGGCTTCAGCCCCAGGCCCCAACAAGTCTAATGCCAGCCCTGGCGACCCCATTAAAACAGAGTCACGACCCACTTTGGGGTCCTGACTCACAGTTTGAGAACCACTGCTCTATGCTGATGGGAGAGAGTTTTCCTGTGGGTGCAGTTAATCCACTTCCCCAAGAGGTGGCAGCTATGTCAGTGGGAGAAGCTATATCGGTGGGTGTTCAAGCTTGTGTACCACATTTAAGAAGTTTAATCAAACCCCATTTTTAAAACCACCTGTGGTCTGGGAATGGCAAAGGATCTCGATGAAGCAGGGTTTGTCCTTCAAAGTCCTGGAGATCACGATTCCATACTCTTGTTGTCATGGGGTTATTGCTCAGTGCTTGAGTGCAGTTCACGTAGTCCTCAGTTCAAACCCCAGTGTTCTCTTATAACCCTCTTTCTTTTTTTTTAAAAAAGGAAAACATTTTCATTTCCAATCTCCATTATGTTCAGGGGCTCCTCTATACAGGAGTGCTTGATATCAATGTAAACACTCAACATTTCACTGTCCAAATGCACAAAAACCTAGCAAAGCTGTCCATCCGCTGAAATCAGTTCCAATCCTCTAAGTGTCTAGTTTATGTTTTCATCAGTTAAACAAAGGGATCACACGAATGTCCATTTGCAGATCCCTCTTCTCCAGGAGCTATGCTGTGCAGAAGAACAAGAGCCACATCCAGCTGCAGTTCAGGAGTCTGATGACCAAAGAGCCACCAAATGTTCTGAGGGCTGGAGAAAAATGCCTTCTAGTGAGCTATTGAACGAGCTCAACCTGTTTAGCTTATCAAAAGAAGATTGAAAGGTGACTTCATTGAAGGGTTGAAGGGCCTTAATGGAGAGAAAAGATTGGGTATGAAAGGGCTCTTTAATCTAGCAGAGAAAGGCATAACAAGACCCAGTGGCTGGAAGGTGAAAAGAGACAAATTCATATTAGAAATAAGACACAAATATTCAACAGCGAGGATGATTCACCACAGGAACAAGCTACCAAGGAAAGTGGATTCTCCATCTCCTGATGTCATTTAATGAAGACTAGATGCCTTTCTGGAATGCGTTTGCCCCAAAAGTAGCTCTTGTGTCATACAGGAGGCGTGTGATATAAAGGGGGTCAGATTAGACGCTCTAATGGTCTCTTCTGGCCATAAAGTCGACTAATTTCTGAAAAACTGAGTGTAGCATTGGGAGCAGCGTCTGATGTTTTCCTGTCTAGCCGGCTTGCTGCCTAGAACGAACGCTCCTTGAGTGGGGTGATCCACAGGGAGTAGCTCAAACCTCCAAAGTGCCTGGGCAGGGGCAGGACATTAGCACAGCAAGGGAGGGGTGTGGCAGTGACATCACAAAGGCTTTTTGCAGGACCTCAGACTATTGGTCAAAGGTGGTGGGAAGGTGGTGACCTCACAGAGAGATGCTGACATCAGCCAGGCAGGACAGGGGCGAGGGGCCAGGGAAACCTCAGAGACCCCTGTGGCTTTGCTTCAGCCAGTCTCCTTCTCCAGGTCTCTCTTTGAGGACTGAGGGAGTATTCGGGTTCACGTACGTGAGCGCCAGGAGGAACCTCTTTCGAGTTTTCTCCTTCCCTTTTAGGGAGTTTACTAGAGACCAGCCGTCCCTGTTTAGAAGGTAAGAGCCTCCTTGAGGTTTGAAACCTGTTCAGTCTGATCCATCTGGTGATGAAATCTAAGCATGGAAAACACGAGCTTAAGGAGGCAGAATTTTATTCCGCACCAGGGATTTTGTCCCCTAGAATTACTGGAGACATTAGGGTTTGTCCTTTGTGTTTCACCTTTTCCTCCATCCCTTCCTCCTTTCTCTTCTCTTGCTTCTTTTGTCCTTTCACCTGTTTCCCTCCCAACACCAAGAGCGGGGTGTGTGTATGTGTTGCGGGGGAGTGTTTGGCAGCTCCCACTGTGGGAGGTCCACCAAAAATGTGGGGCTGAAATAGTGCTCGGGCAGTGATCCCCACCAGTGACCTGAACCATCCTTTGGGCTCCCTGCTGAGAACCCTCAGCTTCCCATCCTCAGTCTCTACCCTGATTGGCTGAGCAGGGGGTTATTGACAGGGAGGAGACTCAGGTCCTTGTTGTTCTCTTTTAAGACCAAGGAAATAAGTCATAACCAGTCATATGTTTGATGAATTTTGCTGCTTCTCTGCATTAATGGTCTCTGAGCAGGTCATGATTCTCTCTAACATTGCAGTTCTCCTCAAATACTTGCTGAATAATTACTGTGCACTGTTGGTCTGGATCTCATCTGAGAGCACTTTATTCAGGTCATTCAATGGATGAAATTCAAGATCCGATGGTTAGTTTGAAAATCAGGGGTCTTGGGTCCTATTCCCAGCTCTGCCACTGGCTGGCCGTGTGACCTAAGACAAGTCAATTCTCCTGTCTCAGCCTGAGCTTCTCCCTCTTTCAAGTAGGGATAATAATGATCCGCTCCTACCTACCTTACGGTATGTGGAGGCAGGGCTGGCTCTAGGTTTTTTGCCTCCCCAAGCAAAAAAAAAATTTGTCTGCCCTCCCATCCCCCTGCTGCCCGAGCCCTGGGTTCTCCCCTCCCTACACCTGCACCCCTTGCCTCCCCAGCTCTGGGCCTCCCACCACTTTCACTCCCCTGCCAACCCAGCCCTGGGCTCTCCCCCACACACACCCTGTGCTGCCCCAGCTCTCGACTCTCCCCTTCCCCCCTACCAGTGTTCCCCCACCCACACACCCCCTGCTGCCCCAGCCCTGGGCTCCTCCCCGCACTTGCACCTTCTTCCACCCCAGCCCTGGGTCACTGGTAACTTGCTCCCAGGTTAATAAAATAGAAAAAAGAGAGGATTGAATGTGTAACAGGGAGTTTGGTAAATCTTGGTTATTTTATTTTTTCAACAGGCTCCTGTCCGCCTCCAGTAGAATTTTCAGTCCCAATGGCAACTTACTTACCAAATGTAATACAGACTAGTCCATGCCTCCCAAGTGGATGTGGTTCTTGTTCTTCTGTACATTGTAGCCCGTGGAGGCCAAGGACCTGCAAATGTGTCTTCATGTGCCTTTGTTTCATTGATGAAAACATAAACTAGACTCTTAGAGGATTGGAACTGATTTCAGCTGGGGGACATATTTGCTAGATTTTTATGCATTTGCACAGGAAAATGTTGAGTGTTTCCATTCATCCCTAGTCAGTGGAGCTCCTGAACATAATGGAAATGGATATGCAATTACTTTTTGTTGAAGGACCAGGCTTTTAAGGGGACACTTGGATTTGAACCAAAGCCTATTTGATCTGCAATCAAACACTCTACCACTGAGCTATACCCCCTGACAATTACATTGGCAAGTCAGTGATCGCAAGGATCTTGAAACCTGAGAGTGGAGTTCGTTTCTTCCACACCAGTGTTGCTGTCTGTGCATTCCGGAGCTATGGGGTGAGTGGGAAACGCCCACAACTAGCTTGTCAGTATCAAGAAAGGAGCAGCCGACATCAGGACCAACGAGACGTGTTGGTGGCGCATCAGGAAGAATCCACACTCCCAGAGACTTCTCGGCGAGGGCACGGTACACAATGGGGGCTACCTACCCGCCACGTCCCAGCAAGGGTCTTTCTAGTCCCACTTCAGTGTTACCCAATTTCTAATCAGTCTTTGGCCCAGATTCCCTCCCTGAGCGGCACCAGCACATACCTGGGCCCCCTGCTAGTGTTAAATCTGCCTTGAGCTGGGACCCAGCTTGGCAAAGAGCCTGCAGCCCCCTCTGTGCTGGGGAGTGAGAGCAGCCCTGGCACTGGGCAGGGCAGCCCTGAGGGAATGAACCCAATGTGCCCGTGAGGCCCTGATCCAGAACCTCTGCCAGGCAGCTTGTGCTGCTCGGGCTTCTCTAGTCTCCAGCGAGGATTCAAAGCTTCTCTGCTCCAGGGGAACCCCTGGGGGAGGGAGGCAGGGCTCCTGCAGGATAAATCTTCCTGCTGGCAGAGCTCCGGTCCCCTCCTCATGGGCACAGGGCATTGCACACGGCACCCACCACATGCACACACCCCTTTGTGGGGAGAATCAGCTCTGGGATATTGGGGTCTAACCGTTCCCACCTCCTCGCTGCAAACCTTCTCCTGGCTTCAGTGAGGGAATGGGGGCGTGAGGGGCTAGTGCGGTGACAGCAGCAGCGTGGCCGTGGGGCTCGGCCGGTGACTGGGGCCAGTCGCCTGAGCATGAACCCAGCCGACCCCAGGAGATGGACCCGGGTCACCAGCCCAACCCACCACGCGGCTGCTGCCGCTGCCCTGTTAGTGCGTGAGCTCCCACAGACCATGCTGGGGAGAGCCCCCAGCTGCAGGGGAGACGCCCCTGAGTGCCTGGCAGGGCCCAGCTCCTGGCTGACCTGCACTGCTGGGGGTCAGGGGTCTGGGTGACAGGGGGGCGTTGGCTCTGGGGTGGGACTGTCACTTCCCCCCCTGCCAAGCCAACAGGATCACAGCAAAGGAAACCAGCTCGGCCGGCAGGGGAAGAGTTCAGTCCAGGGCCTGGTGCATTCTGGGAGCAGGGGCGGTGCAGAGAAAGGGCAGATAGGGGGCAGCTCTGAACACTCCGCGCAGAACTGCCTGTCCTGTCCCGCAGCCCCTGGTACAGGGGGCTTTTAGCCATAGTTATAATCAGGCCAATAAATTGAAACAAACCCCTTTTAAATCATTGCTCAGCCCGAGTCCTTCACCCACATTCCTTAGGGCATTGGGTGTTTCATTTCCTGCCTCAATTTCACACAGAGACACAATTTCCTTTGCACAGATCCGTGAACAGCAAAACCTCCCTGTGTCTCTGGTCTGAGCCAGGGCATTCGATTCCAGTGACCCCTTCTCTCCTGCAATGGCGATGGTCAGACAGAGGGGACGTGGCACCTGCATCCCTGCCAGGGAGATATTGGCTCCGCTCTTTCTTTCTGCTGTTGTTAGTCCATGAAACATCAAGGGTGGAATGCAAGGCTGAGTTCATGCACCAACCCTCTGAAATAGTTCAGTGCCCCAGAGAAATCCTGCTGCCTGCTATTGGAAGGATGTGCTGGAGATTTGAATGGGAAAGGGAATGTCTGAATTGTCAGAGTGGGGAATGAACAACAATCTACAGCAATGTCATTAACACAAACACACTCTCATCCTGCTCCAGCCGGAAGGGAAATGGGCAGGAATGTTCTCTGTTCGCCCAAGGACACACTTACACTGATGCGCAGCCGTGAGTGTGCTGGGGAAGCTGGTCTGGGCAAACAATTTGAAGTGACAATTCAGTGAAAAGAGAATCATCATATAGGGAAATGGGTGTATGTCAAGTAGTTGTGACTGAGTGGTTAAGGTGATGGACTAGAAATCCATTGGGGTCTCCCCGTGCAGGTTCAAATCCTGCCAACTACGCAAGCACTGCACTGTTATTATTACTGTAGTCTTAGTGCCTGAGCATCCAGAGTGCAAACTGCAGCCAGATCTACTTTTACTCTGTCTACACTTAAAATGCTGCTGTGGCACTGCTATAGCACTTTGGAGTAGACAGTGACTGGAGGGGTTTTCCCATCCCTGTAATAGCTGCATTGACAGAACAATTCTTCCTTTTAGTTAGCACTATCTAATCCGGGCTTAGGTCACCTTAATTCTATGGGTTTGGGGGCAGAGGGGATTCACACCCTGAGAGACGTCACTCTGCCAGTGAAGTGCCCAGCGTACACCAGCCCATAGATCCCTCTTGGTATTTCAATGCAGGCACTGACCTGTGAGAGGAAAACATCAGCTCACAAACACACAGACTGAATTCCCCACATTTAATCTCGCTGCACTTTCCAGAAAGTCACAACATTCAATTCATTCTTGCTAGGACAGAGAAAAAATAAGTGACACTAAGTTTTTGGCTTGGTTAAATAAAATTAAGTGTTTAATAAATATAGTAAAAATCTGTCCTGATTCCTCTAACTAACACCACAGTGTGAAATAGGAACAGAGACAAATCTTGTCAGTGACGACTAATTTCGCAAATGATCTTCCCATTATTAATTGGAGGTCTGGGCATCTCCAGTGTCATTGCTCTGCATTCACCTTCCCCTAGAATTGTTCTCGGACATTCACCTTCCTCTGCAGCATGGGGCTTGGGTCACTTGCTGAAGGATTCCCTGCACCTTGAGGTCTTTAAGCCACGAGTTGAGAACTTCAGTAACACAGACATAGGTTAGGGGTTTGTTCCCATTAAATGCTGTTGTGGGACATTCCCAGACCTGGAAATGTACCAACGACAGAATTTGAAGAGCAAACCTGGCTCCCCGCACCAGGTGGGATTTGAGTGTTTTGTCCCTGTCACTTAGTGTTTGTCAATAGTACAGACGTCAGGGGCAGGACTCCAGGCTCTGCTTGTGGGATCCTGGCCCAGGGGCTGGGGGGGGGGGTGGAGAAAGGATTGTAGCTTCTGACCTGAGCTCTGGAGAGAAGATAATAAGTGAAGGGGGCATTTCTGACTCCTCCCCTGCCTCAGTGTCCCCAGGGCTGGAATTCTACATTCCATAGGGACAAATGAGGGGGTGATGCCACTTGGTTAATGAAAACCAGTGCTCTAGGTGAGGTTTGAACTCACAACCTCAGCATAGCTCCTCACAGCACTGCTGTATAAGTAGTGTGCGCTAACCAATTGTGCCACTGGAGCACCTGTTAATTATGGTTCTCCGAGACCCCTAGGTTGATACAGGCAAGGAGTGATCCCAAAGACTTCACAGTGCAGCTGAGAGCAGGGGTTAAGAGCAGGTAGCGACAAGTGTTGTACTTGGTGGGGTGGATTCTTCTTAAGGGTTCCAGGCACCATCTGACCCTTTTGTTCTTCCCTGTGTAATAACAGAGCTGGTTAAGACTCAATGGAGAGTCTTGCTGCAGACCAACAGATCTGAAATCACTGATAACCAGCTCTAAGCGTTAGTCCTGCTTTGGGACAGTGTCTCTCATGCAACAAACTGCCCAGTCTGCGCTAGCAGTGAGGCTCCCTCACTAACAGCTGAAATCAGGGAGAGCTGTGTGAAGTGCAGGGCCCCAGGGGTGCCTGAACATGGGGGAACAACACCCCAGGGCTTTTAAACATGGGAGGGCTCTGCCTTGCCACTTTGTAATGACCGTAAGGGCGAGCGAGGGTGGGGAGGGGACGGAGACCAGTGAGCGGGAGGAGGGGTCTTGGGGGAAGAGGCAGCGTAGGAGCGGGGCATTGGGGAGAAGGGGTGGGGCAGAAGCGTGGCGTTGAGTGGCAGGGGTGGGGCTACTGTTCGGGCTCTGGTGGCCGCTACTTTTAGGGAGCCTGCCCCGCTCCTGGTGGGACCACAAGACGTCCCGGAGCAGAGAGGGTGGCCAGCAGAGCGGTGACAGGGGGGAACGGCAAGTGGCCGGCAATGTGGCCAGACAGCGGAGGGAGAAAGGGGCTTTCCCCCCGGGAGGTGAGAGGTGAACTCTGGGTTTTCACTGACCCAGGACAGCAGCTGTGGGTGAGGTGCAGTGAAGGGAGGGGCACATCCACAGAACTTCTGGTGTCTGGATTTAGGAGCCCGAGGCAAAAGGCCACTACCCAGCGCGCTGTGGGGTGGGTGTTTTGCTCATAGTGTTGTGTTATGAATCCTGATTGTGGTGTTTTCGCAAGTTAATACAAGGTGATTTTCCTCCTTTTTCTTAAAGTTTCTTTTCTACACTCATTGTGTGTGAGTGGGGAAAGTATCACCTCTTAGAGGCCCCCAGTGGCCAGGGTTAGTTTCCCCAGGTTACTGGGTGGGGGCTTAAGCAGATTGTGTGTTGTATTGTTGAAGAGGAGCCCCAAGCACCCAAACAGGGAATTGTAACTTCAACCTTCAGAATAAGAGCCAGAGGTGCTGCCAGCTGAGCTAGCCAGGCCGCCTAAACGTATTAACCCCTTTCACCGCAAGAGCAAACGCCGGGTACTTCTGTGCTTCTCAGCAGCTGGGAAAGAGCCTCTTGGGGGAAATATCTCCTGCCCCACTGCCAAAAGGAGCCCCTTGAGTGGGAACGGTCAGAGGCCCCACCTGCTTTCCAACCACCTTGTGATGCCGGCTGCAGAACAAATGCTGGTCTGTGAGTGGCCTTCAGGGGGGGTTCGGCATGGCAGGGAGCAGGGAGCAGGCTGGCTGGGTGTCTCTGTGGCTGTCTGCTGGCCACACATAGGCATGGTTCTCCCCTCCTCTTGCCCTGCCCTTGGTTGCTCTGTGGCTTTTAAGCTTCCCTTGGAGCTGTCAGCACCAGCCGCCTCTGCTCCAGGTGCCCAGAGCAGGAAAGGTGTGTTGGGCTCCAGCCTGGGACTCTGCCTCCCTCCTGCCTAGCCCTGACTCTGAAGCCTGGCCCTGGCCCTTCTTCCTTTAAATGCCATGTGGGCAAGAGGAAGAGTGTGACAGCTGCAGGGACTAAAGTTGTGGGCATCAGGTGAAGCAGCGAGAAACAACCATATGGTCAACCCGCAGGACTCTCTAGCCAGACTGTTAAGTTCTAGGACCCCAGCCACCAGCCCATTGAACCAGCCAGACCAAAGACCTATCTCCAGTGGGCATCAGTCACCCAGCAGGAGGGAAAAATCTCACTCTAGTTCACCCTGAGAGAAGGTAGCCAAACAAATTGAGCTCCAGGGCTTTGCAGCAAAATCACAAATCACCAGGAGGTCCCACTGAGATTTGAACTCAGATTCCAGGATTCAGAGACCTGAGTGCTGCCCATTACACCATGGGACCTGCTGCTATGCTTTTTTCTAGACCCCTGTGACTCTCAGCTGGCTGGTTTGCACTCTGCACTTATTGCTTCCCACCAGCGGCTTCCTCTCGCAGGACTCTCTCTCCTCCTCCAGCGACCGTGGTCCTGCACTACCGGATCCGCGGGTCCTGCCCTGAGTCCCTACATCCCCCTGCATTGTCTCCATTCCCTGCAGGCTGCAAAATTGTCAGGGGCGGCTGCTCCTCCCTTCACTCGGTGCTCCCGCTCATATCGGCCAGCTGCAGCTTCATCTCCTGGAACTTGGGCAGTTGTCGCTTGATCCGGTCGTACAGTCACACGCTGACTGGCTCCCCTGCCTGGATGCTCTTGTGGAAATCCCACAGGCGACGCTGCAGGACTTGGCGCTGTTGGTTTCTTTAATGTTGAGGTGTTTCCCCAGCCACCGGAACAAAGCCACCAACTCCTCCCTCACCGACTCCCACCAATCCCCCTGGTTGCCATAGGACCCTCTGATGCTTTCCCGTTCTGCCAACACCGCCAGGCCTCACCCCCTGCTCCTTTATCTTGCAAGCTCTGGCTGTTCAGCTTCAATATCCTCTGCCCTGGGTCAGGGACAGGGGTGGCTCTAGGCACCAGCGCAGCAAGCTGTGGGGGGTGGCCTGCTGGTCGCTGTGAGGGTGGCAGTCAGGCTGCCTGCAGGAGGTCCCCTGGTAATGCAGATTAGTCGGCATGCCTGCGGGAGCTCTGCCAGTCCTGCGGCTTCAGCGGCAATTCGGTGGTGGTTACGCCGAAGGCACGGGACCGGCAGACCTCCCGCAGGCATGCCGCCAAATCCGTGTTACCAGAGGACCTCCGGCAGGTGTTGGGATAGATCTGTATAACATTATATACTAATGTTAGATGTGTAGAAAGTGTGACTAGAAAGAAGCAGTGTGACGGTGCTGCCCGTGGGAGCCAGCTGAGATCACTCAATCAGGGTGAACTGCAAACAAAACGGGGCAGACAAACCCCAAATGCTGGTGGTTATTCCAATATTTAGATTTACCAACCAGCACAAAACAGCTTCTGTAGCACCTCACTGGTTACTCAGAAGTCCAAACAACGCAGTTCCCTTAAAGTGCCCAGCCTCAGGCCTCCATCCAGACACACACGTCAAATATGATGATGATTCCTGAAAATCTTCTCTCATCATATCAAAGAAAAGGTTCTTCCAATCCCAAAGGATCAGCCACATACCCAGGTTCAATTATAACTTAGATCTTACCCAAAATACACGCCACAGCCAATTGTTATTAACTAAGCTAGAATTTATTAAAAAAGAAAAGAGAGAGAGAGAGTGTTGGTTAAAAGATCAATATACAGACAGACTTGCATTCAATTCTTGAGGTTCAGATGCATAGATGAGGTGAGCTTGTAGTTGCCAAAAGTCCTTTTAGAACTGGTTGAGAGGTTATAGTCCAATCTCCATATTCAGGGTGACTCCAGTCA
>NW_025423266.1:833175-904441 GCF_020497125.1 Mauremys mutica | reverse complement strand
CTCAGCTTTGCAAAGGAGCTTTCCTCACAAGTCCCTGCCCCCTCTGGCACCATCTCCGAGGGCCGTCCTGCCTAACTCTGTTCCCGCCATTTTGGGTCGACAAATAAGTCATGTGGGAAAGAACAGCTCCCATCTCTCATCCTTATAGGTCAGGAGGGCCAACTAGGGGGAGAAGCCCCTGCTCTCTGTTGTCCTGCTAGGGAGCTCAAAAATCAGGTACTTGCCCCAGATAAAGGTGCTGCTGCCACCCTCCCAGAAAACAAGCCCCCCCTGCACAAAGAAGGATCAAAGGGCCTGCCAAAGCCTGAGATTGAACCAGAGACCTTCAGATCAACACTCTCCCAACTGAGCTACTTTGGCAGTTGGGTAGCAGTGTTTTGGCCTGTTGATTCTCTGTTCGGGATGTTTTTGCAGCAGTTGCACACAAAAAGGACGTCATTGTGAGCGGCCCATGAAGACAAGACTTGCTTTTGCCTGCCTTGCTCAGCTTGACTTGCTGCCTCACCCCGTTCCTGCCCTAGTGCCCGGGTTGACCTGGTGGTGGAAGGGGACTGGGGGCCAGTGGTGCGGGGAGGAAGTTGAGCTGGACCCTGAGCTAGACTAGACCCTGGCGGTGAGAGTCTGGCCACCACCTGCCGCCCACCCTGTTGTCCTGGCTTTCCCCACTGGGCGTCATGTCGGGAGGGAAGTGGGGCTTCTGACTCCCCTCCCCGATTTTCACACCGCAGAGGAGTGCGAACAGGAAAACGAACGGCTGCTCCACACCCCCACCGGAGGAACCCAACGCCCTTAGCTGCTCCCCCTGCTCCCCCCCAGCTATGCTACTGAGTGGAAGCGTCCTGTGCCCATCACACAGAGGTCGATTAATCAAAACCCTCTTCTGCCAGCACCGTGCCTCCTGCTTCTTACACTGGGCCTGCAAGTGAGGGGGCGGCTGGCACAGCGCCAAGAGTCTAACCTGTGTGGGAGGAGGAGGCTCACGCCCGCAGCCTGCTGGGGAGCTCCCAGAAGTTATTAAGGGACAGAGGCTCCTCAATGCCCTTAGTAACAAGGGTTTGGGGTCACCAAAGCCAGTATGGGGGTCACTATTTCGGCCTTATAACCCTGGGTGTCAGGTCGCTGTGCAGCTTTGATCTAGAGCTCGGATCCCAACAACCAACCAGCAACCCACAGCCTCCCCCTGGGTCTGCCCCATCTGGTTACTCCTTACAGGCCGACCTTACCCCCATTCCAGCCCCGGATTTGCCCCCAATCATCCTACTGCCGCTCAGAGCCACAGACGTGGAGGTGCTGAAGGAGGGAGGGGTGACTCTAGGGTGGGGTTCTTCTCTAAGGATGGCTGGCAGAAAGGTGGTGCTTAGCTCTGTCAGTGACCTGCCCAGTTGCCTCGCTGTCAGGGGATGCAGATGTTTCTGTAAGGCGATTAATTGGGGTATTTGGCTTCTGAATGAATGTGAGGAATGTGCAATCCTGAGAGGGAATTTCCATCCCTCTTTCTACTGGCTTTCAGGGCCCCAGTGGCCTAATGGATAAGGCATTGGCTTCCTAAGCCAGAGATTGTGGGTTCAAGTCCCATCTGGGGTGAAAAACTCTTTTCTTCTTGTACATTGCAAAGAAGCCTTGGTGCTATTTTCACCAAGGAAGCTGGGAGACGTTTGAACCCAAAGTACTGGATCTTGGGAGCAATCCCCCAGAAACGGTATCTTCCACTTGACAAATGCTTTCTAGACCCATCAGTAGCAAACACTTAATACTAGTGTTTGTCTGAGAATAGAAGGAAGGGGAGTGTTTACTCCAACACCTCAGTGAGTGAAACAGACAGAAAGAGCAAGGCTGTCCTGAAAGAGAATGGATCCGTCTGGAGACAAAGCAGAACCTGAGAATGAGCAACAGTGTGAAAAGAAGAACTTCAAATGTGTGTTAGGTGTCAGTTAGGTTGGTCTGACAAATTTCAAGAAAATACCAATGCTCGCAGACTGATGCGGACACTGGCTGCTTCTGATGTTTTACTGAGAGGTCATTGAGAAATATTTTCCTTAATTATGTTATGGAATATTGGGTGGGCTATGAAGGCACCATTCCTCCTGCTTTCACCCTTGGAGACAACACGGCTACATGGCATGCGGCCAATGCTCACCTTCCAGTCAATTGCTAGAGAAGACAACACAGACAGGGATGGCAGCAGGGCAGCCTGGAGCTCCATGGAGATGGTGGGACCAGGTGTCATCAACAGGGAGGTGGCCACCCCACCATGCACAAGGCTGAGCCAGCAAGTGTGGTGTGTGCTTCACTGTGTCCCTACTCACTGCACATGGTGGTGGAGGGCTGTCCTGCCTGGCTGATGTCAGCATCTCTCTGTGAGGTCACCAGCTCCCCACCACCTTTGACCAATAGGCTGAGGTCCTGCAAAAGGCCTTTGTGATGTCACTGCCACACCCCTCCCTTGCTGTGCTAATATCCTGCCCCTGCCCAGGCACTTTGGAGGTTTGAGCTACTCCCTGTGGATCACCCCACTCAAGGAGCGTTCGTTCTAGGCAGCAAGCCGGCTAGACAGGAAAACATCAGACGCTGCTCCCAATGCTACACTCAGTATGATGACTTTCACCTCCAGAGAGACAATTACCTCGCAAGGACACGCTCACCCTAGCCAAAGCCTCCCCTGGGGCCTGCACGTGGGGGCACGTTTCAGAGCGGCAAAGGGAAATAGGCTGGCCAGGGGCATGAGGACAATGGCACAGACAAACGGGGAGGGACTTGGTCCAGCGGTGGAGGAAGACAGAAAAAGGGACAGGCATGGGATTGGCTTCCTGTCTTTTTTCCTTTGCTCAGCATTTGACCTGTGACTGTAATGGGGAGACTTGAGAAATACCTGTGGCCGCCGGCGAGGTAGGTGGCTGCCCCGAGAGCGCAGAGCTGAGCATTTTCCACTGGGTTGCTGCCTGCGCCCCCAGCGCCTGGCCGTGATCGTATAGTGGTTAGTACTCTGCGCCGTGGCCGCAGCAACCTCGGTTCGAATTCGGGTCACAGCATTGCTTTTTGGTGGGGAGGGGCTATCCTGCAGCGCGCCTCGTGGCTCAGTCTGATGGCGTCCGTTTGCAAAGAGAGCCATCAGCCGGTCCTTAGTTTCTGCTTGGTAAAGGCAAGTCAGTGGGGTCCATCCATCAGAAAAAGAGTCCCAGGACTTCTTGCTGGGCGCCAGGGTCCAAAAGCGGCACATTCCCTCCTGGAAAGGGCTGTGTTTCGAATGTCCGTCCAGTGCGTGTTGAAGGGAAGGATCTGCGTGCCTGGGAAGCTGCGTCCCTCCAGAGGCACTTGAGAAGCCAAAGGGGCCGTGGGTGAGTTTGTGATGAGGTGAGTCTGAAGTGTGGAAGGGGGAGGGTGTCAAGAGGAGGTTTTGAGAGGAAAAAAGGTGCTGCTGAGCTGGTAGGGGAGGGCAAGGTCCCAGGCGGGTGTTGTGTGAGGAGCTGTGTAGGCCCGAAAAGGCGTCCTGCCGGGCAAGGGCAGGTGAGGAGGGCCAGGGCTTTTCCCAGGGCTGTTGCTGCGGCCAAAGCCTTTGGGAAGCAGAAGAGGGCCAGGGGTGCTGTTGCCTGCTGGGGCCCATGCGACGGTGTAGGTGTACGCTGACCATAGCTGGTCTGTGGGAGCTGAGGCCCCTCCCCATGCCCCTTTCCTCGTTAGTATAGTGGTGAGTATCCTCGCCTGTCACGTGGGAGACTGGGGTTCCATTCCCCAATGGGGAGGGTGACCCCTTTTCAAGGGGGAAACAAAGAAATCCCTGGCCTGCTCACCACATGCCTTGCATTCTCCTTCTACGGGCACTTCCCTTCGCACCCGGAACTGATGACTTTCACCTCCAGAGAGACAATTACCTCGCAAGGACACGCTGGCCCTAGCCAAAGCCTCTCCCTGGTGGCCCAGCTTCGGGGCCTGCACGTGGGGGCACGTTTCAGAGCGGCAAAGGGAAATAGGCTGGCCAGGGGCATGAGGACAATGGCCCAGACGAACGGGGAGGGACTTGGTCCAGGGGTGGAGGAAGACAGAAAAAGGGACAGGCATGGGATTGGCTTCCTGTCTTTTTTCCTTTGCTCAGCATTTGACCTGTGACTGTAATGGGGAAACTTGAGAAATACCTGTGGCCGCCGGTGAGGTAGGTGGCCGCCCCGAGAGCGCAGAGCTGAGCATTTTGCGCTAAACTGCTGCCTGCGCCCCCAGCGCCTGGCCGTGATCGTATAGTGGTTAGTACTCTGCGCCGTGGCCGCAGCAACCTCAGTTCGAATCCGGGTCACGGCATTAATTTTTGGTGGGGAAGGGCTATCCTGCAGCACGCCTCATGGCTCAGTCTGATGGCGTCTGTTTGTAAAGAGAGCCATCAGCCGGTCCTCTCAACACTGCTATTATAAGTCCTGTGCACTAACCCATTGCACCTCTGGTGCCCACCTGAGGGTCTTGTCTCCTTGATTCATGGATGGATTAGCGGAGTGGGGGGGTTGCATTAGCTAAAACAAATTCATATTAAAGGCTGCAGGATGGCAGCAGCAGAGGTGAGGAGCCTCCTTCCATGTGCTAGAGCTGGTTCCCCTTCCGTTGCTCAGGGGAAGGTTGGTGCTTTGAGCCCACCCGGTGCTGGAATGTCTCATGGGTGAGATTAACAAGACTCTTGAGAAGAGAAGAGAAGGGAGGGGAGGGGAACTCTTTTCTATCCCTGCCTAGCTCCATTGGTCTCCTGTGGCCCTCTGCTCCCCTGTTGGGGAGATGCAGAGACAAGCCCCCATCTGGGTGAGTCACGGAGAGGCTGTGTCCCATGGCGTGTGTGGGGGAGAGGGGGAGGGTTGAATGGGGCTCAAGGGGAGAAGGTTGTGTGTGACAGTGTGTGCGGGAGGGGGAGGGTGTGTTCCTTAGGATAGAAATGGTAGAAAACACAGGGGCAGTGACAGTGAAGCCCCGTGTCTGTGTTATAACCCTGTGTGGTGCTGCCGTTCACCACATGCCTCAGCTACTGAGTGTCCCTCTTAGAGATGCCAACCAGAACTGATTTCAGCTGCTGGACAGCTCTGCTAGGTCTTTATTCATTTGTACAGGAAAATGCTGAGTGTTTAAATTCATTTCAAGCCCCCTGCCCCCATTCGGCGAACTCCTGAACATACTGGAGAAAATCCTGCCCCCTGCTATTGGAACGATGTGCTGGAGATTTGACTAGGAAAGGGACTGTCTGAATTGTCAGAGTGGGGAATGAACAACAATCTACAGCAATGTCGTTCACACAAACACCCTCTAATCATGCTCCAACCGGAAGGGAAATGGGCAGGAATTCTCACTGTTCAGCCATTGACACACTTACACTAATGCACATCCATGAGTATGCTGGGGAAGTTGGTCTGAGCAAACAATTTGAAGTGACAATTCAGTGAGAACAAAATCATCATGCAGTAAAATGAATACACGTCAAGTAGTTGTGGCCGAGTGCTTAAGGCGATGGACTAGAAATCCATTGGGGTCTCCCTGCGCAGGTTTGAATCCTGCCAACTACGCAAGCGCTGTGCTGCTGTTGTTATTATTACAGTCTTAGTGCCTGAGCATCCACAGTGCGAACTGGAGATAAATCTAGTTTCACTCTGTCTACACTTAAAACGCTGCTGTGGCACTGCTATAGCACTTTGGAGTAGACAGTGACTGGAGGGATTTTCCCATCCCTCTAATAGCTGCATGGACAGAACAATTCTTCCTTTTCTTTAGCACTATCTAACCCGGTCTTAGGTCACCTTAACTATATGGGATGGGATGGGATGGGATCGGTGGGGTGGGGGTCACACCCTGAGAGATGTCGCTTTGCCAGTTCAGTGCCCAGCATACACCAGCCCTTAGATCCCTCTGGGTATTTCAGTGCAGGCACTGACATGTGAGAGGAAAACATCAGCTCACAGAGACTGAATTCCCCACATTTAATCTCACTGCACTTTCCAGAAAGTCACAAAATTCAATTCATTCTTGCTAGGAGAGAGAAAAAATAAGTGATACTAAGTTTTTGGCTTGGTTAAATAAAATTAAGTGTTTAATTAATATAGTAAAAATCTGTACTGCTTCCTCTAACTAACACCACAGCGTGAAATAGGAACAGAGACAAAGCTTGTCAGTGACGACTAATTTCACAAATGATCTTCCCATTATTAATTTCCACATTGCCCCTATTGGAGGTCTGGGCACCTCCAGTGTCATTGCTCTGCGTTCACCTTCCCCTAGAATTGTTCTCGGACATTCGCTTTCCTCTGCAGCCTGGGGCTCGGGTCACTTGCTGGAGGATTCCCTGCACCTTGAGGTCTTAAAGCCACAATTTGAGGACTTCAATACCTCAGACATAGGTCAGGGGTTTGTTACAGGAGTGGGTGGGTGAGATTCCGTGGCCTGCATTGTGCAGGAGGTCAGACTAGATGATCATAATGGTCCCTTCTGACCTTAAGTCTATGAATCTATGAATCTAGTCCCAAATTTGGAAAACTGTGCAGTTCAGCATGAGAATAGTGACCCCGGCTCCTTCCTGCACCTGCTCTACATTGCTCCACAGCAGCTTCTCCCCCTGCAGAGTCACCCCAGCACGGCAGTGCAGCCGCCCAGGGTTCAGCAGGGGCCCCTGGCAAGGACAGTGGGTGCAGCTAACAGCCCAGTGTGCCTGGCCCTGAAGCAGCTGTAAAAAAGCAACCCCCCCCCACAGAAGTACAGAGACTGAATTCCTTAACTTTAACATCATGGCCCCCTGTAGAAAGCCACACGTGTCAGTTGTATTTTCACAGGGAGATGCAAAAATCAAGTGACACCAATTTTTAAGTTGAGTAAATAAAGTTGAGGAGAGAGTTATTAACCTCACAAAAATATACTAAAGATCCCTCAACATAACACCTGAAGGTGAACTATGAACAGAGACAAACCTTGTCAGCAAAGGCTCATTTCCCAAACGATCCTCAAAATGTTACTAATTCCCACCCCTCCTCCACAGGAGCTCTGGGCAGTGTAACTGTTCTGCAGGCAGCTTCCCATTCAATGCTGTTGTGGGACATTCCCAGGCCTGGAAATGTACCAACGACAGAATTTGAAGAGCAAACCTGGCTCCCCGCACCAGGCGGGATTTGAGTGTTTTGTCCCTGTCACTTAGTCTTTGTCAATAGTACAGACGCCAGGGGCAGGACTCCAGGCTCTGCTTGAGGGATCCTGGCCCAGGGGCTGTGGGGGGAGAAAGGATTGTAGATTCTGACCTGTGCTCTTGAGAGGAGGTAATAAGTGAAGGGGCATTTCTGACTCCTCCCTTCCCTCAGTGTCCCCAGGGCTGGAATTCTACATTCCACAGGGCCAAACAAGGGGGTGATGCCACTTGGCTAATGAAAACCAGCGCTCCAGGTGAGGTTTGAACTCACAACCTCAGCATAGCTCGTCTCAGCACTGCCCTATAAGTACTGTGCGCTAACCAATTGCGCCACTGGAGCACCTGTTAATTGCTCTTCTCCCAGTTCCCTAGGCTGATAAAGGCGAGGAGTGACCCCAAAACATTCTCAGTGGTGTTGAGAGCAGGTAACGACAAGTGTTGTACTCGGTGGGGTGGATTCTTCTTAAGGGTTCCAGGCCCCATTTGACCCTTTTGTTCTTCCCTGTGTAATAACAGAGCTGGTTAAGACTCAATGGAGCGTCCTGCTGCAGACCAACAGATCTCAAATCACTGATAACCAGCTCTAAGCGTTAGTCCTGCTTTGGGACAGTGTCTCTCATGCAACAAACTGCCCAATCTGCGCTAGCAGTGAGGCTCCCTCACTAACAGCTGAAATCAGGGAGAGCTGTGTGAAGTGCAGGGACCCAGGGTTGCCTGAACAGGGGAGAACAACACCCCAGGACTTTTAAAAATGGGAGGGCTCTGCCTTACCACTTTGTAATGACCGTAAGGGCATGAGGAAGGGGCAGCATAGGAGTCTATGTAGCTCTGATTTTTGTCTTCTGACAGTAGCCAATACCAGGTGCCCTAAAAGCCACTCCCCAACACACCACTGGGAGTTGAACCCAGGATCTTCTGTTTACAAAACAGGTGTTTTAACCAGCTAAGCCATGGTGCCTGCTGTTACTTAAAGTACCGTGTCTGTGCACACCTGACTCTGTGCCAATCCCCACTGGGCCCTGACAAGTGTTGCTCATGTTTGGATTCTGTAAAGCAGAGGAGCAGGTGAAGTTTTGCTCCCAAGGTGGGTGTGTGATTCTTTGGACAGGTCTACACTACAAAATTAGGTTGGTGTAATTACATTAAGGTGTTGGAGTTGAAATCCACTAGAGTTCCCCTGCGCAGGTTCAAATTCTCATCACAGCGAGGCCTGTGTTTTAGCCAGTCTCGAACCCGGGCAACACCTCTGTAAAGCCCCCTGAGACACTTCCCACTCCAAGGAAATCCTGTTCTGCTCCTTTCATAGAGATGCCTGGGACACCACCTCACACTGTGTCCCTGAGGGGTCAGGCAAATTCTCAGCACCTGAACCGTCTGCCACTCACGTGGTGCCCCATAGATCAGCCATAGCCCTGGTTCCTCTCCTCTCTAGAGTGCGAAAGGAGCCAAGTCAGCGACTCCATGGGAGCTACGGGGCTGCAGAACCAACAGAGAAAAAATAGGTGCTCAGCCCCCACTGGCAGCCAGCTCCCCCCCCCCACTACAGGCCTTGCCGACAAGCTCCTCCTCTTCCCCTTCAGTGACTTCCACCTGCCAGTGATCAGCTGTTCAGTGGGGTGCAGGAGGCGCTGGGCGGGGAGCAGGGCCGGCTCCAGACCCCAGCACGCCAAGCGCGCGCTTGGGGTGGCATTTTGCCGGGAGGCCGGCAGGCGGCTCCGGTAGACCTTCCGCAGTCATGCATGCGGAAGCTCCACCAGAGCCGCGGGACCAGCGGACCCTCCGCAGGCACGTCTGCAAGAGGTCCCCCGGAGCCGCCCCCTGCAGCGTGCCGCCGTGCTTGGGGCGGCCAAATTCCTAGAGCCGCCCCTGGCGGGGACGGGGAGGAGCAGGGACAAAAAGAGGTGGGAGAAGGAGAGGAATGGGGCAGGAAGGTGCAAGCTGGGAAGAGATGGGACAGGGGTGGGGGCTTGGGGGAAGGGGTGGAGTGGGGGCAGGGCCTAGGGTGGAAAGGGGAGGATTTGTCCTGGACCCCAGACCCCTCTAGGGCTGGCCCTGAAGGGAAGCACCGACTATCACAGTGACAATACAACTGACCAGCCTTGCGGGGGAGGCTGAGGGAGATCCGCACTCACCAGGTCTCTTCTCTCCCCCACGGTGAGCCAGACACTGCTCTCCCCTGCCTCTCACTCTAGCAGCTGGACGCCAAGGAGCCATTTCCCCACAGGAAGTGCATTGAGTGCCCCTGTGCTACTGGGGGGCTGGTGCTGCTGCTGCTGCTTCCCGAAATGACGCCCAGTGGGGGAAGCCAGGACAACAGGGTGGGGCGGCAAGCGGTGGCCAGACTCTCACCGCCAGGGTCTAGTCTTGCTCAGGGTCCAGCTCAACTTCCTCCCCGCGCCACTGGCCCCCAGTCCCCTTCCACCACCAGGTCAACCCGGGCACTAGGGCAGGAACAGGGTGAGGCAGCAAGTCAAGCTGAGCAAGGCAGGCAAAAGCGAGTCTTGTCTTCATGGGCCGCTCACAATGACGTCCTTTTTGTGTGCAACTGCTGCAAAAACATCCCGGGCAGAGGAGCAACAGGCCAAAACACTACAATGCAGCTGCCAAAGTAGCTCAGTTGGGCGAGCGTTAGACTGAAGATCTAAAGGTCCCTGGTTCAATCCCAGGCTTTGGCAGGCCCTTTTATACCTCTTTGTACAGGGATGGCTTGTTTTCTGGGAGCACAGAGGTGCCTGCACCCAAGGTGAGTCCCTGAGCTTGGGCTCTGCAATAGGAAAAAAAAACCTGTGGGCTTCTGCCCCTAGTTGGCTGGCCTGACCCTTAACAATGAAGGATGGGAGCTGTCTCTCCTATGTGAGTTATTGGTGGACCCAATATGGCAGGAACAGAGTGAGGCAGGGTGGCCCCCAGGAATGGTGCCAGAGGGGGTGCTGGGTAGTGACAGGCAGGAATAGGGGATGAAAACTCCTCTGTGCAGCTGAGTAAGGGCAGTGCCCTGGAACGGGCATCTGTGAAAATGGGAAGGTGGCAGGGATTTGGGGGCCCAGGAGGAGATGCTAGGTGTTCATTGCCTTGGAGCAGCTGGACTTGGACATGGTGGGTGTTGAGGAAATGCACATTAACAACTCTAGGGTAGCTTGATGGGCAGAGAATGATTGGTGGAAGGGCCCATCTCTCTGGTCCTCCAGGCCAGTGAAGAATGATGGGGTTGGAGTCTTGCTCTTCACATTCATGGTGTGAGTACAGAAGGGGCTGGAGCTCCCACCAGGGAGAGCATTACTGGTGGGCTTTGTGCTCTGCAGCACTGGTTATGGCTATATTAGTGTGTATGGTCCCCAGTTAAGGTGTAAAAGGAAAGTTCTATAAAGGAACTGGCTCCCTTCCTCTGGACCGCACTGTTTTTGGTGTTGGGGGGGATTTCAATTGTTGCAGCCGGCCTGAGGACTGCTGGTCCTGTTTTCCCGACCGTCAGAGGAAACTCATCTATGGTGAGCACTACCTGGTGCAGGTCTGTAGCAAGGTTGGCTTAGACGACGTGTTTCTCCACAGTGGAACCAGTGGAGGGCAGGCGGTAGCCTCCTATTCCTCTGATCTGAGCTCACACCAGCTGCAGAGGGGATACACCTTTCTGTGGGGACAGGCCAGGAGTCGCACTGACCGGATTTACATGAAGGAGAGCACGTCGACAGCCCAGTGCAGGGTGGTGCCAATGGACTGTTTGGATCATGCAGCTCTCACCGTGTGCTCAATGTGGGCAATTCCCTGATCCAGGGCAGAGGATATTGGAAGCTGAACATCCAGAGCTTGCAAGATAAAGGGGCAGGACGGCAAGTCCTGGCGGTGTTGGCAGAACGGGAAAGCATCAGAAGGTTCAATGGCAACCAGGGGGATTGGTGGGAGTCGGTGAGGGAGGAGTTGGCGGCTTTGTTCCGGCAGTTGGGCAAACACCACAACATTAAAGAAACCAACAGTGCAAAGTCCTGCAGCATCGCCTGTGAGTTTTTTTTCCCTCACGCTGGGTGACTGATGCCCACTGGAGACAGGTCTTTGGTCTGGCTGGATCAATGGGCTGGCGGCTATAGGTTGGGGTCCTAGAACTTAACAGTCTGGCTAGAGAGTCCTGTGGTTTGACCATATGGTTTTTTCTCGCTGCTTCACCTGATGCCCACAACTTTGGTCCCTGCAGCTGCCACACTCTTCCTCTTGCCCACATGGCATTTAAAGGAAGCAGGGCCAGGGCCAGGCTTCATAGTCAGGGCTAGGCAGGAGGGAGGCAGAGTCCCAGGCTGGAGCCCAGCACCTCTCCTCCTCTGGGCACCTGGAGCAGAGGCAGCAGGTGCTGACAGCTCCAAGGGAAGGCTTAAAAGCCACAGAGCAACCGAGGGCAGGGCCAGAGGAGGGGAGAACCATGCCTATGTGTGGCCAGCAGACAGCCACAGAGACACCCGGCCAGCCTGCTCTCTGCTCCCTGCCATGCCGAACCCCCACTGAAGGCCACTCACAGACCAGCATTCGTTCTGCGGCCGGCCAGCATCACAAGGTGGTTGGAAAGCAGGTGGGGCCTCTGACCGTTCCCACTCAATGGGCTCCTTTTGGCAGTGGGGCAGGAGATATTTCCCCCAAGAGGCTCTTTCCCAGCTGCTGAGAAGCACAGAAGTACCCGGTGTTTGCTCTTGCGGTGAAAGGGGTTAATACATTTAGGCGGCCTGGCTAGCTCAGCTGGCAGCACCTCTGGCTCTTACTCTGAAGGTTGAAGTTACAATTCCCTGTTTGGGTGCTTGGGGCTCCTCTTCAACAATACAACACACAATCTGCTTAAGCCCCCACCCAGTAACCTGGGGAAACTAACCCTGGCCACTGGGTGCCTCTAAGAGGCGATACTTTCCTCACTCACATGCACTGAGTGTAGAAAAGAAACTTTAAGAAAAAGGAGGAAAATCACCTTGTATTAACTTGGGAAAACACCACAATCAGGATTCATAACACAACACTATGAGCAAAACACCCACCCACAGTGCGCTGGGAAGTGGCCTTTTGCCTCAGGCTCCTAAATCCAGACACCAGAAGCTCTGTGGATGTGCCCCTCCCTTCACTGCACCTCACCCACAGCTGCTGTCCTGGGTCAGTGAAAACCTAGAGTTCACCTCTCACCTCCTGGGGGGAAAGCCCCTTTCTCCCTCCGCTGTCTGGCCACATTGCCGGCCACTTGCCGTTCCCCCCTGTCACCGCTCTGCTGGCCACCCTCTCTGCTCTGGGGCGTCTTGTGGTCCCACCAGGAGCGGAACAGGCTCCCTAAAAGCAGGGCCACCCAGAGGATTCGGGGGTCTGGGGCAAAGCGGGGGAGCGGACATAAAAAAAGGCGCCACATGCTGCGGCATCTTCAGTGGCGCTTGTACTCACTGGGCGGCATCCGAGTCTTCAGTGGCAGCGGGTCCTTCACTCGCTCCGCATCTTCAGCAGTACCGAAGACCCAGACTGCTGCCGGGTGAGTAAAAATTAAAAAGGTGCCTCTAGCCAGGGAAGGGATTCTAGGCCAGGGCTCACGGGGGCCCTGCGGGGTCGGGGCCTGGGGCAAATTGCCCCATTTGTGTCCCCCCCGGCAGCCCTGCCTAAAAGTAACATCCACCAGAGCCCGAGCAGTAGCCCCACCCCTTCCACTCGAGGCAACACCCCTGCCCCACCCCTCTCCCCAAGGACCCGCTCCTACGCTGCCTCTTCCCCCCAGACCCCTCCTCCCGCTCACTGCTCTCCGTCCCCTCCCCCCCTCACTCGCCCTTACGGTCATTACAAAGTGGCAAGGCAGAGCCCTCCCATGTTTAAAAGCCCTGGGGTGTTGTTCCCCCCTGTTCAGGCACCCCTGGGGCCCTGCACTTCACACAGCTCTCCCTGATTTCAGCTGTTAGTGAGGGAGCCTCACTGCTAGCGCAGACTGGGCAGTTTCTTGCATGAGAGACACTGTCCCAAAGCAGGACTAATGCGTAGAGCTGGTTATCAGTGATTTGAGATCTGTTGGTCTGCAGCAAGACTCTGCATTGAGTCTTAACCAGCTCTGTTATTACACAGGGAAGAACAAAAGGGTCAAATGGGGCCTGGAAACCTTAAGAAGAATCCACCCCACCAAGTACAACACTTGTCGCTACCTGCTCTCAACCCCATGGAGAATGTTTTGGGGTCACAACTTGGCTTTATCAGCCTAGGGGTCTCAGAGAATCACAATTAGCAGGTGCTCCAGTGGCGCAATGGGTTAGCGCACAGTACTTATAGAGCAGTGCTGAGAGGAGCTATGCTGAGGTTGTGAGTTCAAACATCACCTGGAGCACTGGTTTTCATTAACCAAGTGGCATCACCCCCTCATTTGGCCCTGTGGAATATAGAATTCCAGCCCAGGAGAACCTGAGGAGGAGTCAATAAAGGCCCCCTTCAATTATTACCTCCTCTCCTGAGCTCAGGTCAGAATCTACAATCCTTTCTCTGCCACCAGCCCCTGTGCCAGGATCCCTCAAGCAGAGCCTGGAGTCCTGCCCAGGGCGTCTGTACTATTGACAAACACTAAGTGACAGGGACAAATCCCGCCTGGTGCGGGGAGGCAGGTTTGCTCTTCAAATTCTGTCTTTGGTACATTTCCAGGTCTGGGAATGTCCCACAACAGCATTGAATGGGAAGCTGCCTGCAGAACAGTTACACTGCACAGAGCTCCTCTGGAGGAAGGGTGGGAATTAGTAACATTTTGAGGATCGTTTGGGAAATGAGCCTTTGCTGACAAGGTTTGTCTCTGTTCATATTTCACCTTCAGGTGTTATGTTGAGGGATCTTTAGTATATTTTTGTGAGGTTAATAACTATCTCCTCAACTTTATTTACTCAACTTAAAAATTGGTGTCACTTGATTTTTGTATCTCCCTGTGACAATACAACTGACACGTGTGGGTTTCTACAGGGGGTCATGATGTTAAAGTTGGGGAATTCAGTCTCTGTACTTGTGTGGGGGGAGTGTTGCTTTTTCACAGCTGCCTCAGGGCCAGGCACACCGGGCTGTTAGCTGCACCCACTGTCCTTGCCAGGGGCCCCTGCTGAACCCTGGGCGGCTGCACTGCAGTGCTGGGGTGACTCTGCAGGTGGCGAAGCTGCTGTGGAGCAATGTAGAGCAGGTGCAGGAAGGAGACGGGGGTCACTATTCTCATGCTGAACTGCACAGTTTTCCAAATTTGGGACTAGATTCATAGATTCATAGACTTAAGGTCAGAAGGGACCATTATGATCATCTAATCTGACCGCCTGCACAATGCAGGCCACAGAATCTCACCCACCCACTCCTGTAACAAACCCCTATCCTATGTCTGAGTTATTGAAGTCCTCAAATCGTGGCTTAGAGACCTCAAGGTGCAGGGAATCCTCCAGCAAGTGACCCCGTGCCCCATGCTGCAGAGGAAGGCGAATGTCCGAGAACAATTCTAGGGGAAGGTGAATGCAGAGCAATGACACTGGAGATGCCCAGACCTCCAGTGGGGGCAGCGTGGAAATTAATAATGGGAAGATCATTTGTGAAATTAGTCGTCACTGACAAGATTTGTCTGTTCCTATTACACGCCTTCGTGTTAGTTAGAGGAATCAGTACAGATTTTTACTATATTGCTTAAACACTTAATTTTATTTACCCAAGCCAAAAACTTTAGTGTCACTTATTTTTTTCTCTGTCCTAGAAAGAATCAATTGAATTTTGTGACTTTCTGGAAAGTGCAGCGAGATTAAATGTGGGGAATTCAGTCTCTGTGTTTGCGAGCTGATGTTTCCCTCTCACAGGTCAGTGCCTGCATTGAAATACCAAGAGGAATCTAAGGGCTGGTGTACGCTGGGCACTGAACTGGCAGAGCGACGTCTCTCAGGGTGTGAAACCCCCCCAAACCCATAGAGTTAAGGTGACCTAAGCCCGGGTTAGATAGTGCTAAAGAAAAGGAAGAATTGTTCTGTCAATGCAGCTATTACAGGGATGGGAAAACCCCTCCAGTCACTGTCTACTCCAGAGTGCTATAGCAGTGCCACAGCAGCATTTTAAGTGTAGACAGAGTGAAAGTAGATGTGGCTCTAGTTTGCACTCTGGATGCTCAGCCACTAAGTCTACAGTAATAATAAAAACAACACAGTACTTGCATAGTTGGCAGGATTTGAACATGCGCGGGTAGACCCCAATGGATTCCTAGCCCATCGCCTTAACCACTTGGCCACAGCTATTGGATGTACAGCTGTATCATTTCATGATGATTCTGTTCTCACTGAATTGTCACTTCAAATTGTTTGCTCAGACCAGCTTCCCCAGCACACTCACTGCTGCACATCAGTGTAAGTGTGTCCTTAGGTGAACAGCAAGAATTCCTGCCCATTTCCCTTCCGGCTGGAGCAAGATGAGAGTGTGTTTGTGTTAATGACATTGCTGTAGATTGTTGTTCATTCCCCACTCTGACAATTCAGACAGTCCCTTTCCCATTCAAATCTCCAGCACATCGTTCCAATAGCAGGGGGCAGGATTTCTCTGGGGCACTGAAATTTTTTCAGGGGGCTGGTGCATGAACTCAGCCTTGCATTCCACCCTTGATGTTTCATGGACTAACAACAGGAGCAGAAAGAAAGAGCCGAGCCAACATCTCCCTGGCAGGGATGCAGGTGCCACGTCCCCTCTGTCTGACCATCGCCATTGCAGGAGAGAAGGGGTCACTGGAATCGAAGGCCCTGGCTCAGACCAGAGACACAGGGAGGTTTTGCTGTTCACGGATCTGTGCAAAGGAAATTGTGTCTCTGTGGGAAATTGAGGCAGGAAATGAAACACCCATTGTCCTAAGGAATGTGGGTGAAGGACTCGGCCTGAGCAATGATTTAACAGGGGTTTGTTTCAATGTATTGGCCTGATTAAAACTATGGCTAAAAGCCCCCTGTACCAGGGGCTGCGGGACAGGACAGGCAGTTCTGTGCAGAGTGTTCAGAGCTGCCCCGTATCTGCCCTTTGTCTGCACCGCCCCTGCTCCCAGAATGCACCAGGCCCTGGACTGAACTCTTCCCCTGCCGGCCGAGGTGGTTTCGTTTGCTGTGATCCTGTTGGCTTGGCAGGGGGGGAAGTGACAGTCCCACCCCAGAGCCAATGCCCCCCTGTCACCCAGCCCCCTGACCCCCAGCAGTGCAGGTCAGCCAGGAGCTGGGCCCTGCCAGGCACTCAGGGGCGTCTCCCCTGCAGCTGGGGTCTCTCCCCAGCGTGGTCTGTGGGAGCTCGCGCACTAACAGGGCAGCGGCAGCAGCCGCGTGGTGGGTTGGGCTGGTGACCCGGGTCCATCTCCTGGGGTCGGCTGGGTTCATGCACAGGTGACTGGCCCCAGCCACCGGCCGAGCCCCACGGCCACGCTGCTGCTGTTACCGCACTAGCCCCTCACGCCCCCATTCCCTCACTGAAGCCAGGAGAAGGTTTGCAGCGAGGAGGTTGGGGGGGGGGGGTTGACCCCAGTATCCCAGAGCTGATTCTCCTCACAAAGGGGTGTGTGCATGTGGTGGGTGCCGTGTGCAACGCCCTGTGCCCATGAGGAGGGGACCGGAGCTCTGCCAGCAGGAAGATTTATCCTGCAGGAGCCCTGCCTCCCTCCCCCAGGGGTTCCCCTGGAGCAGAGAAGCTTTGAATCCTTGCTGGAGACTAGAGACGCCCGAGCAGCACAAGCTGCCTGGCAGAGGTTCTGGATCAGGGCCTCACGGGCACATTGGGTTCATTCCCTCAGGGCTGCCCTGCCCAGTGCCAGGGCTGCTCTCACTCCCCAGCACAGAGGGGGCTGCAGGCTCTTTGCCAAGCTGGGTCCCAGCTCAAGGCAGATTTAACACTAACAGGGGGCCCAGGCATGTGCTGGTGCCGCTCAGGGAGGGAATCTGGGCCAAAGACTGATTAGAAATTGGGTAACACTAAAGTGGGACTAGAAAGACCCTTGCTGGGACGTGGCGGGTAGGTAGCCCCCATTGTGTACCCTGCCCTCGCCGAGAAGTCTCTGGGAGAGTGGATTCTTCTTAATGGGCCACCAGCACGTCTCGTTGGGCCTGATGTCGGCTGCTCCTTTGCTGATACTGACAAGCTAGTTGTGGGCCTTCCCCACTCACCCCATAGCTCCGGGATGCACAGACAGCAACACTGGTGTGGAAGAAACGAACGCCACTCTCAGGTTTCAAGATCCTTAAGATCACTGACTTGCCCACACAAATGTCAGGGAGTAGAACTCAGTGGTAGAGTGTTTGACTGCAAATCAAGTAGTCCTTGGTTCAAACCCAAGTATCCCCTTGAAAACCTGGTCCTTCAACAAAAACAATTATTTCCATTTTCATTATGTTCAGGAGCTCCACTGACTAGGGATGCCTGAAATGAACAGAAACACTCAACATTTTCCTGTGCAAATGCATAAAAACCTAGAAAACATGTCCCTCCAATGAAATCAATTCCAATCCTCTAAGTGTCTAGGTTTGTTTTCATCAATGAAACAAAGGCACATGAAGACACATTTGCAGGTCCTTGGCCTCCATGGGCTACAATGTGCAGAAGAACAAGAACCACGTCCACTTGGGAGGCATGGACTAGTCTGTGTTACATTTGGTAAGTAAGTTGCCATTGCGACTGAAAACTCTACTGGGGGTGGACAGGAGCCTGTTGCAAAACTAAAATAACCAAGATTTACCAAATTCCCTGTTACACATTCAATCCTCTCTTTTTTCTATTCTATTAAACTGGGAGCAAGTTACCAGTGACCCAGGGCTGGGGCGGAAGGAGGGTGCAAGTGGGGGGAGGAGCCCAGGGCTGGGGCAGCAGGGGGTGTGTGAGTGGGGGATCACTGGTAGTGGGGAAGGGGAGAGTCGAGAGCTGGGGCAGCACGGGGTGTGTGTGGGGGAGAGCCCAGGACTGGGTTGGCAGGGGGGTGAGGGTCAGGAGGTAGAGCCCAGGGCTGGGGCAGCAGGGGGGTGCGAGTGGAGGGAGGTCCAGAGCTGGGGAGGCAGGGGGTGCAGGTGTGGGGAGGGGAGAGCCCAGGGCTCAGGCAGCAAGGAGATGCGGGGGACAGACAAAAATTTTTTTGCTTGGGGAGGCAAAAAACCTAGAGCCAGCCCTGCCTCCACATACCGTGATGTAGGTAGGAGCCAGGGGTGGGTCTAGGAATTTCGCCGCCCCAAGCATGGCAGCACTCCACGGGGGGGCGCTCTGGCGGTCGCCGGTCCCACGGCTCTGGTGGACCTCCTGCAGACGTGCCTGCGGAGGGTCCGCTGGTCCCGCGGCTCCGGTGGAGCATCCGCAGGCACGCCTCGGGAGGTCAACTGGAGCCGCCTGCCGCCCTCCCACCAACCAGTGGAGCGCCCCCTGCGGCATGCCGCCACAAGCATGTGCTTGGCATGTTGGGGCCTGGAGCCGGCCCTGGTAGGAGCGGATCATTAGTATCCCTACTTGAAAGAGGGACAAGCTAAGGCTGAGAAAGGAGAATTGACTTGTCTTAGGTCACACAGCCAGTCAGTGGAAGAGTTGGGAGTAGGACACAAGAGCCCTGATTTTCAAACTAACCATCAGATCTTGACTTTCAGACGTTGAATGACCTGAATAAAGTGCTCTCAGTTGAGCTCCAGACCAACAACAGTGCACAGTAATTAGTCAGCAAGTATTTGAGGAGAACTGCAATGTTAGAGAGAATCATGAACTGCTCAGAGACCATTAATGCAGCGAAGCAGCAAAATTCATCAAACATAGAACTGGTTATGACTTATTTCCTTGGTCTTAAAAGAGAACAACAAGGACCTGAGTCTCCTCCCTGTCAATAACCCCCTGCTCAGCCAATCAGGGTAGAGACTGAGGACGGGAGGCTGAGGGTTCTCACCAGAGAGCCCAAAGGATGGCCCAGGCCACCAGTGGGTATCACTGCCCGAGCACTATTTCAGCCCCACATTTTTGGGTGGGCCTCCCAGAGTGGGAGCTGCCGAGCACTCCCCCGCAACACACACACACACACACACACACACACACACACACACACACACACACACACACACACACACACACACACACACACACACACACACACACACACACACACCTCGCTCCTGGTGTTGGGAGGGGAACAGGAGAAAGGACAAAAGAAGCAAGAGACAAAGAGAAAGGAGGGAGGGATGGATGGAGGAAAAGGTGAAACAAAAAGGACAAACCCTAATGTCCCCACTGATTCTATGGGACAAAATCCCAAGTGTGAAATAAAATTCTGCCTCCTTAAGCTCGTGTTTTCCATGCCTAGAATTCAACTGTCACCAGATGGATCAGACCGAAAAGGTTTCAGACCTCGAGGAGGCTCTTACCTTCTAAACAGGGACGGCTGTTTTCTAGTAAAATCACTAAAAGGGAAGGAGAAAAGTCGAAAGAGGTTCCTCCTGGCGCTCACGTCCGTGAACCCGAATACTCTCTCAGCCCTCAAAGAGAGACCTGGAGAAGGAGACTTGCTGAAGCAAAGCCACAGGGGTCTCTGAGGTTTCCCTGGCCCCTCGCCCCTGTCCTGCCTGGCTGATGTCAGCATCTCTCTGTGAGGTCACCACCTCCCCACCACCTTTGACCAATAGTCTGAGGTCCTGCAAAAGGCCTTTGTGCTGTCACTGCCACATCCCTCCCTTGCTGTGCTAATGTCCTGCCCCTGCCCAGGCACTTTGGAGGTTTGAGCTACTCCCTGTGGATCACCCCACTCAAGGAGCGTTCGTTCTAGGAAGCAAGCCGCCTAGACAAGAAAACATCAGACGCTGCTCCCAATGCTACACTCAGTTTTTCAGAAATTAGTCAACTTTATGGCCAGAAGAGACGATTAGAGCATCTAATCTGACCACTTGAGGATCACTTAAGCTGCAGTTAAGCACTCTACCACTGAG
Organism: Mauremys mutica; assembly: GCF_020497125.1. NCBI lineage: Eukaryota > Metazoa > Chordata > Testudines > Geoemydidae > Mauremys > Mauremys mutica. The sequence continues at coordinate 884,410 of NW_025423266.1, read as the reverse complement.
CTATACAGCCACAATGACCTGAGAAGGACAAACCCTGCTTCATTGAGGTCCTTTGCCATTCCCAGACCACAGGCGGTTTTAAAAATGGGGTTTGATTAAACTTCTTAAATGTGGCAAACACCACAGCTTGCGCACCCACCGATATAGCTTCTCCCACTGACACAGCTGCCACCTCTTGCAAAGTGGCTTAACTACACCCACAGGAAAACTCTCTCCCCTCAGCACAGAGCAGTGGTTCTCAAACTGTGAGTCAGGACCCCAAAGTGGGACGTGACTCTGATTTAATGGGGTCGCCAGGGCTGGCATTAGACTTGTTGGGGCCTGGAGCTGAAGCCAAAAGTCTGAGCCCCACCACCCAGGTCTGAATCCCTCAAGCTCTGGTTTTGCCCTCCCCTCACTGGGGCAGGGCTCGGGCTTTGTTTCCCCTGCCTCTGCCCAGTGTGGAGGGGCTTGTAGTAAGTTGAGGGTTTTTTTTGGCAGAAGGGGGATGCAGTGAAAGGAAGTTTGAGAAACCCTGGCATAGAGCCTCTGAGTATGTCTAGACTTGGCTACCTGTGGCAGATCAGACACTGAAAGTGCAGCCATGGAGACACCACACACCAGCCTGGCCTAGCAGGCAAGAATCAAACCTCCACAGAAAGATGCCTGTTGTTTTCTAACCCATCTCCCTAAGAACTCAGCCACCACCACTTAACAAAGGGCCTTTTCTACACGATGGTTCTGGTCTCACTGAAGGGTCATTTCCAATGGTTTGCTCAGACCAGCGTTAGGGGAAATGGTGCCCTGGGCAAAGCTTGTACTTTGGCACTTCCCCATTGCCCCTGGACGATCCCCACTCCCCCTTTACCGCTAGCTCCTGCACTCCCAACCCTTGCACCTCCTTCACCCCTAACTCCTGCCCGCTCCTGTGCCCTTAACTCCCTGGGCCACCAGCCATTGCCCCTCTCCTGCAGCCCCTTCACATGGCTCCAGTGCTGGGGCCCCGCACTTGTTCTCCCTTTCCCTGGGCTTTGGCATCACTAGCCCCTGCTTAGCGAGTAGGGTTCAGTGGTTCCCAAAATGTGGGGCATGACTCCTAGGGGGACACAGAGGAACATTCATGGGGGCACCTCAGGGCCTGAGCCAGCCCCCATGGAGGGAGCAGCACTCAGCCCCACTCTGTCCCAGCTCTTCCCCAACCCCACCCTGAGCCTGGGGCTCTGGCTCCCAGCTCGGCCTCCACCCCCTTACCTCTGTCTGCACCTCTCTCCCCAGCAAGCAACAGACCATATCCCAACCCGAGATCTTGATCGCACCTTCTGAGGGTCCACAGCCATGGATAAGAGGGCACAGTGTGAAATGTTTGGGGACCACTGGCTTAGGATGATGTTCTCAATCACATCTATGCAGTCCAATAAAAGCTATTCCTCACCCACCCAGCCCTCCATCAGGACGGACTAGGTGTGTTCTGCTGCCCTTCACTCATGCAGGAAGGATAATAACATTTCATTCTATTCACTCCTAAAGTGATTTGTAACCCGCCACCAGCCAAAAGTGGTCATTTTGGGAAAGCGGCCCCATCATGCTGCATAGCTAGGCAGAGTAGGTGTGTCTGTGCAAACACGGTCTGTTCCTGAAGTCTTTCCCCCAGCTCCTCACTAGATGTGAGGGGGGAGCTCATTCAGCCCCTGCTTCCGCTTAGTATTTAAAAACTCCTTATTGTCCCGAGCTCTGCTGGCCTTAGATTTCTCCTCCTGTCCAGTTTTCTAACAGCTCAGATGAGGTGGCCGAGTGGTTAAGGTGATGGACTGCTAATCCATTGTGCTCTGCACGCATGGGTTCAAATCCCATCCTCATCGGATGCGTTTAGTTTTCACCCCTCCTTTGTAGACAACCATCTCCCCCTTTGGTACAATGACAGCTCAAACAATGTTGCTTCTTGCAAACAAAAACCTTCTCAGAAACTCAGAACTCCCTTGCTTTAAATAAAATGTCTAAATCCCAGATTTCTTTAAAAAAGAAATTCTCTAGTGCTGTATTTCTTAGTTTTTATCTCAAAAGGGAACATCCTCATCATCTCCCCCAAACACCCTGGGACCTGCCCAAATTATTAAAATACCCTCAACCCGAGCAAGGCCAGAGCAGTGAACCAGAGCTAGTGTCTAGGCCAAGCTGTTCTGAAGGAGGCAACTCCAACATTTTCTCCCTGCTTCCCTTGGCAAGGTCTGACTGAGAAAACAAAATTCCCCAAACTGAAAATTTTCTGCTGAAAAACTAATACTAGTCTGTTTGGGGACTTTGGTTTGAAAGTATTATTGTTATTATTCTCTTCTGATTTCTGAATCAGTTCAGTCTTTGTCCTCCAGGTGTGTTTCCACCTGCTGAGTTGTGGGGGAGAGAGGCCAAGTCATGATGTCTCTTCCCCTCTTTCATAGTTTCTTCCAACTTGCTAGGAAGCTCCTTTGTTACCATGTGAGTCAAGCAGTGTCCATTGTCTCTGTGCTATCTCGGAGAAGTCTGCATTGTACATGGTTCCTGGGATAGTCTTTGGGAGTGTGGATCCCTTCAATGGGCCAGCAGCGAGTCTGGCTCCTCCCTTGTCACACCTGAAAGGCTGGTGGGGGGCATTTCTCAACCTCATAACATATCTCAGTAACGCACACAGAGCAAAACTTCATAACTTCCCAACCAATGCGAGCACACACAATCCAACACGATATTAATGTTCAACAGATCAAGACTTTTGAAATGATACGTCACAAGGCAGACTTTGAACAAACCATGTCATCATTATATGAGAGTGGTGAATATGGGGCTTCCCGGTGCTGCTCTGAGCACAGCATGCCACACCTGGGCTTACACTGCAATGGAGACGTACCCTTAGAGTCCATCTCTCCTGGGATAAAGATGGCCCACACCTGACTCTCTGCCAATCCCCACTGGGCCCTGAGAAGTGTTGTTCATGTTTGTATTCTATAAAGCAGAGAAGCAGATGAAGTTTTGCTCCCAAGTTGTGTGTGTGATTCTTTGGACAGGTCTACACTACAAAATTAGGTTGGTGTAATTACATTACTTAGGCTGGCAATGCAGTTCTATCAAGCTAATCCCGGTATAGATAGTGGCTCAGCTGTCAGAACTTTCTGGAGCTATGAAAGGGGAGGGACCCAGCCTCTGTAGCAGGAATGCAGGGCAGGTGAGTTCACGGCAGGCATGGTGGAATACTGGTGGAGGCCAGTTATGGTGATATAATGACCAGCAGCATTTACACTGACATTTGTCACTTTAAGTTTGCTGCAAAAAGCACTAGGCCTCTCGTCGAGGTAGTTTTATTTTGTCACCAAAACAGGGCAATTTTGTCGCCAGACGTGGTATTGCAGTGTGTGCACCAGCCAAAAACTGCTGACCGAGGGAGCGTTGTGTGTTTTTCACACATCTGAGCAATATAATGATGCTGAAGTAACCTTGTAGTGCAGACCTGGCCAAAGATTCACACACACAAACACACACACAGCTTGCAAGGAAAACCTCACCTGCTCCTCTGCTTTGCAGAATCCAAACACAAGCAAAGCTTTTCAGGCCCCAGTGGGGATGGCAGGGAGTCAGGTGTGGGCAGACACAGTGTTGTTGCCACAGGCAGGCACCATGGCTTAGCTGGTTAAAGCACCTGTCTTGTAAACAGGAGATCCTGGGTTCAATTGCTAGTGGTGCCTTGTTGACTAACTATTGGGCAACCTAGTATTGGCTACTGTGGGAGGACAAAACACTGTGCTCTTTGGTCCAGCCCAGTATAGTTGTTTAAAATATATTCACGGGCACTGATAACAGACTTACTGAAAGTTTGGGAGTTAAGAGCTGATAGGTCAGTGTTCCAGCCTGTCACAGATGATCCTGCTTCCTCTGGGACAGGGGCAGATCTGGGCTCTCACACTGAATGGCTCGTTGTGGCTGCCAGAACCTGTGGGCAGCTCATTTAGTTTACACCGAGGGTTGAGTCCTGCTTTGTGCACCGTGTGTGAGAATGAAAATCCTAAACCGCCCTTTGAAATAACGAATGCAGCAGGACGTGTTATTGTCCCTGCCCCAAAGCAGACAGACCAATGGAGAAATGCCATTGAGTCCAGGGTAATACTCCACTGCCATTTTACCTTGTTTGCTTGCTAAACTCCCTCCCAACCTTGAGGGCTCCCAGAGCCCGGTATTGAGCCTGAGCCGAGATATCTACAGTGCAAATTTCCACCCCACAGCCCTAGCCTGGGAGCCTGCACTGGCACGGGGCAGCCGTGCGTGTTTCATTGCAGTGCGGACATAGCCTAGCGTTATGTCTACACTGCCATTAACACACCCAAGTCACTATTCTCAATCCCTGGGTCAGTTGATTCAGGCTTGTGAGGCTTGTGCTGCAGGGTTATAAAATTACAGCATAGACACTTGGGCTTCAGCCCAGCCTCCGAGACCCCACGAGGGGTGAGGGTCTCTGAGCCTGGGCTCCAGTCTGAGCCCAGATGTCTACGCTGTAGTTTTTAGCTCCACAACCTGAGCCCCAGGAGCCCAAATCAGACCATCCAGGCCAGCGGGATTTTGTCACAGTATAGATGCCCTCTCAGGATATGTCTACACTGCAATGTAAGCCCAGGGTTAGCAGAAGTCATGTCAGCAGCCCCAACACATAAACATAAACCACGAGGGAAAGACCCACCCCCCAAATAAGCTGGACAGTGTCCTTCTCCCTACGGTTCATAAGTCCAGCAACCAAACGTCCTTTAACAGGAGCCATCCCCTCTCTGCACCCCACTCACAGCTGTTGTCCTTAGTCAGTGCAAGCCCAGAGGTGCCTCTGTACAGTTCACGCCCCATCCTGGGTGGAAAAGGGGGAAAATAAGAAGGCACTGTACTCACTATGTTGTCTAGGGACTCACTCATCCCTCCACTGCCACCCTGTGTTAGGGTTGGTCTAACACCTAAATTTTAGTATTAGGACCCAGGACACAACCCCCTTGGCTTTGGAACCCCTGTCCCCTGCCTAGCAAGTGTTATTGAATTGAGGGTGAGTCCCTCCATCAGGGTCTGCCAAGCCCAGTTCTGCTGCCCTCGAGTCACACAACAAGGATAACAACCCTTTATTTTACTCCTGCCCCTGTAACATGGAGACTGGGAATCCAACACCAGCCACAAGTGATCATTTCGGCAAGCAACCCAACCTATTTCCAACATACTGTAAAATCCACATGCAGACTCATACACGAAATCTTGCAAGAAAATCTTCCTGAGGGGGTCTGAAGCACCTGCTGCTGGAGGGATGGAGGGAGCTGTGGGTTGGGATTGAGAAGCAGCGTGAGGAGGGGGGCCTGTGGGTTGGGATTGAGGGGCACTGGGAATAGGAAGGGGCTGTGGGTTGGGATTGAGGGGCACTGGGAATAGGAGGGGGCTGTGGGTTGGGACAGAGGAGAAGTGTGAAGAGGAGCAGGCTCTGGTTGGGAGTGAGGAGCAGTGAGCATAGGAGGGACTGAGGGTTGGGATTGAGGGGCACTGGGAAAAGAGGGGACATGAGTTTAGGCTGAAGAGCATTCTCGTTTGGGGATCCAGCAGGACAGGGGAAGGCAGCAGGTGATTCTAATTCCTTAGGGGTATTCTGTGTGTGTGTGTGTGTGTGTGTGTGTGTGTGTGTGTGTGTGTGTGTGTGTGTGTGTGTGTGTGTGTGTGTGTGTGTGTGTGTGTGTGTGTGTGTGTGTGTGCAGGGAAGGAACATGCTCTATGCCCAGAGACCTTTATTCCTCCAGGCTGCAAGGACAGAGGGGCTGTCAGGAAGTTGCCCCTTCAAACCCACACACAAAAAGGCCCTTCTGAGGAAAGGGAAAATCCTGAAGAGAAAAAGTAACATCAAAGAGGACTCCAGCAAGACAGCTGAAGATCTTGGTGAATAGTTTATTACCTGACCAGGGACTTGAACCCTGGACCCTCAGATTAAAAGTCTGATGTTCTGCCAACTGACCTAGCCAGGTTCCCAAAGCAAAAGAGCAAGTTGGTGCAGAGGAGAAACTAGTCAAGAAAACAAGAGCAGGAAACAATATGGGAAACCTGCTGCTCTCTCTGGCCCAGTCAGGGGGCTGTGCCGATCGGGTTTCCACAGTAAGTTTGACATCAATATGGTGATCCCAGGGAAGCTTGGGGTCCCCAGGTTGCCTAAGGAGGGGTGAACCGGCCCAGGTCGGAAACGGAGCAGGTCAAAACTCCCGTGCTGATCAGTAGTGGGATCGCGCCTGTGAATAGCCCCTGCAGCATAGCCTGGGCAAGGCAGTGAGACACGGTCTCTTTTTAGACACCTCCCCTCCCCGCAGAGACTGTATGGGGGGATGGTAGCACCCACTGTGGGGATCCTGAACTGGTGGGAGGGAGGCACCATGGACCAGGGATCGTGAAATGCAGAACAGGGACACCCACACACCAGGTGTCTTGCAGCAAGAGCTGCAGTCTTGATTTACAAACTGCAAGTGATGGGGAATTTACCACCTCCCTTACGGAGCTTGTTCCACTAGATAATTAGCCTCACGGTTAAAAAATGGTCATTTCCAGTTGGGATTTTCTGGCATCGACTGCAAGCCAAGGGGGTCTTGTTCAGTCTTTGTCTGGTGAATTAAAGAACCCTTCAAATCACATATTCCCCCCTCTGGGAATTTGTAAAACGTATTTAAACCAGTGATTAAATCGCCTCTTAACCTCCAGTCAATGAAATCAATTGAGCTTCCTCAGTCTCTCGCTGCAGACATTTCCCTTGTTTTTAAAGGCAAAAATCCTGATCTTTCCAATGGGAGCTGCTGCTTCAATGTTCAGTTTGGGGAGGGAGTTGGCTGCACTCAGAGATCTGCCCGCGGGTTACAATCTGGGATCCGAAGGGTCGAACGCAAACAGCGTTTAGATGGGACCGTTAGTGCCGCCCCCGTGTGGCCAAAGATTAGAACTGACCAGCAGAGTTTACAGCTGGAGCCTGGGACGCTCCTGAACAAACTGGGCACGAAGCCTCTTGCGTGGGACCCTCGCTGTGCAGCAGGAGGCGGAGGGAAGCTGATTGTCAGGGCTCAGGGCAGCTCCCTGCCATGCTGAGCCGGTGTCTGTGCTAAGCTCGGCATCAATCAGGTGATTCTGGGCAGTTCGGGGTCCCCGGGCTCCCACAGGAGGGTGAAGCAGGTCACCCCTGGAGCAGGTTAAAGCTGCAGGGTGACAGTGGGGTTGCTGCCCCTGTGAACAGCTGCTGTAGCACCGCCTGGGCAGGACAGGGAGAGCCAGTTATACCCCCCCCCCCAGCCTGTAACGGGGGCTGGGAGCACTCACACCCTGGGGACCCACCCGCCAGGGATCTACTGGGGGGGAGAGTGGCACCCACACACCCAGGATCTTGTAGGGGGGGACAAGGGCACCCACACTCTGGGATCCTCTGCAGAGGGATGGACACCCACACATCCAGGATTCTGTATGGGGGGGAGAGGTACCCGGACACCTGGGCGGGGGAAGGGGGCACCGAAACATCCGGGATCTTACCTGGGAGGACAGCGGTGCCTGCACCCCGACATGAGACAGGGGCGGGGGAAGCAGGAGCATTTCCCAGTTCCAGGCTGTCCCCGTCTGGCCAAGGCACAGAGCTCACAAGCAGAGTTTAAAGCTCCAGCTGCCAGGCTGCAAAACAAGCTGGGCTCTGTGGCTGGTGCCTGTGATCCCAGCACCTGAGGAGGCTGAGGCTAGCGGATCGCTTGAGCTCAGGAGTTCTGGGCTCTAGGGGGCTGTGCCGATCGGGTGTCCGCACTAAGTTCAGCATCAATATGGTGAGCTTGGGGTCCCCAGATTGCCTAAGGAGGGGTGAACTGGCCCAGGTTGGAAACAGAGCAGGTCAAAACTCCCATGCTGATCAGTAGTGGGATCATGCCTGTGAATAGCCCCTGCAGCATAGCCTGGCCAAGACAGTGAGACACGGTCTCTTTTTATACAGACACCCCCCACAGAGCCTGGAGGGGGGGATGGGAGCACCCACACGATGGGGAGTCTGACTTGGGGGTAGGGACGCCCCCCTGCAACACGGATCTTGAAAAGGGGAACAGAGACACTCACAGATCCCGGATGGGGGCAGGCGGGGGAAACCACACAGTGGAGCTAGTTCATGGGGTGGGGGACAGAGACACCCACCAGAGATCCTGGATGGGAGCACCCACATGATGGGGATCTTGAACTGGGAGCAGGGAAGCACCATGTACCAGAGGTTCTGAAGGGGGAACAGGGACACCCACACACCAGGTGTCTTGCATCAAGAGCTGCGGTCTTCATTTACACAGGGCAGTGAGGGGGAATTAACCACGTCCCTTGCAGAGCTTGTTCCACTAGATGATTAGCCTCATTGTCAGGGCGGCTTCAGGAAGTGCGGGGCCCAATTCGAAAAGTTTTGATGAGGCCCCGGAAGGGATGACTAAAACAAAAAAAACCCTTTAAAAACCCCTTTCATTTCTTCCATGTATTATTTACTTTCCATGACTATATAAATAATAACACAATTATCTATTACATACATTGCATCATATATTAATTAGCTGATTTGCACTTTCATATTAGGAAAATAATTTGTTTTGATAGTTCTCCAACTGATTTTCTTCACTGTTTATTTTATTAAAATTTATAAATATTTCCTTATTAATATAAAATTGCCCCCTCCCCCCCCCAGTGCCGCCCGGCCCCGTGGAAACAAACCCTCCTTCCCCAGCTCCGCCCCATTGAAACAAGGTTCGGTGGGGGCGGGGGGCAGGAAGAAACAGCACACATGGGGTGACCAGATCACAGCAGTAAAATAGGACCTGTCCCCTCCCTGCTCAGCCCCACCATCACACCCCTCTTCACCCCCTAGCCCCCCGCTGGCTTGCTGCATCCCTCCTAGTCAGTCCCCCACCCACCACTTGCCTCCTTTCACCTTCTCCCTCCCCTGCCAGAAACCCCCATGCCCACCCCTAGAGCCCCTGCTGCCTCACTGCTCGCCTCTGTGCCTACCCGCCACTTGCCCCCTCACCCTCCCCATCAAGTATAATGCCTCATTCAAAGCCCCAGGGTCACTATATTACTGCACACTGCAGTCAATCAATGCAGTTATAGATAAATCTCTGCATTATGCATTTTTGTGTAACTTTTATATGACTTTGTAGTGAACCTTGGTAATATGTTATAGCAGGCCCCAAATGTAGTGTAATTAAGGTAAAAGAAAAATGTCTTTTTGCTTGGAGTAGAATAAGATCTTCCCCCCACTTTGTAATCAATTGCCCTGTTGAATGGATGAGGTGTGAATTAGGAAGGTGTGGAAGGCAGCACTTCCAGACAGCTGCAACCCTTGGAGAGGGGCTGGGAGCCAGACGGAGGAGAGCTTTGCCCAGGCTGAGTGGGATGGAGTTTGGGTGCTGGGTGCAGGCTCTGGGCTGGGGCACGGGGTGGGGTGCAGGAAGGGTGGAGGGGTGCAGGCTCTGGGAGGGAGTGCGGAGGGCTGGGTGCAGGCTCTGGGCTGGGGCACGGGGTGGGGTGCAGGAAGGGTGGAGGGGTGCAGGCTCTGGGAGGGAGTGCGGAGGGCTGGGTGCAGGCTCTGGGACAGAGTTTGGGGGCCGGAGAGGGGGTGCTGGGTGCGGGAGGGGGAGGGGAGGGGACTGCCATCACATGTGGCTTCCTTCCTCCTCTGCTGCCCCTCACCACAGCCTCGGTGGGGAACGGGGCTGCCCCTTGCCCAGTGTTTGCAGGAGTGGTGGCTGGGGGGAAACCCAGTCAAACTCTGGTTTTACTCTTTCATTGATGGGTCACTTTAACCCATTACACACCCTTTCCCGCCTCTCTCACCCCGCTTTTCTACTGGGCTTGTTTGCTCTTTTCGGTGGAGCCAGATGAAAACCACAAACCTCAGCGAGAGCAACAGGCTGGAAGACTAGACTGAACCCACCACCCAGCCTAGTCCATCCCAGAGCCCAGGACTGAGGGCAAATGTCCCCCCACCCCCAGGCCACCTGTTTCCACTCCTGGCCTCTCCCAGCGCTGCCAGCGATTCTGTATGGCTGCATCAGGCGGGATTTCAACCGGACTCCCCCCGCTAAATTCACCCCTGTTTTGCAACCACTCTGCACCAAGAGCACCTTCCTTCCCTGCCTAGAGCTGCTGGATGGCTAGAAAGCTGAGCTGGGCATTTGATTGGTCTGGAATATTATCATGCCCCCCCTCAAAAAAACCTTAATATCCACACAGCTTTGGGGGGGGATAGCCCCCCCAAGACGGTCTAATTTATTGATGTAGGGCAAACAAAGGAGCCATAGTTTTATGGAAATATTCAGCCCCTACAGCGGTCTTGCAGCAGGGAAAGCAGAGTTGATGGGAAGGGAACTGGTCTGGATAGAAGCCCCAGTCCCCTTCCTGTGCAAAATAATTTGGAGAGGGGAATCAGATCACTCCGTGCCTCAGTTTCCCCTCTTGCCGGGGGGGGGGGGCGGGGGAGAGAAGTCTCAGTCTGCCGTGTTGCAGACCTTTTGCATTCTCCCCTCTTGATGTATTTGGTTTCCTCCTCCAAACCTCCCTCTCTCTCTCACCTGGAGTTCACAGCACTAAGTACCGGCTCGGGGCTTTTTTCCTGGGTTACATGATCCCGGCTTTAGTTTGGAACCAGACACAGACAGGCACCAACTCATCCTCAAACAGCAACACCACGAAAACCACAAAACCAGCCCAATATTACAAACCTGCGGGGAATCACAGGGTCAAACACTCACGGCTGGAAGCCCCAGCAGCTGCTCAGGTGAGTGAGGTCACGGCAGAGATTCCTGTCTTCCACCGGACCGGAAGCTCCCTCGGCGTCTCCTCCAGGTGAGTGCTGGGGGGAGGGGAGGGAAAGGAAGGCTGCAAAGCACATGTGCCTTCTCCCCCCTCCCCCCTCCTGACCTGCAACACCCACGCGGCTGCCTCTGCCTCAGCCCTCAGCCGGCCAGTGTCTCTGTGATTCCCTTTAAAAACTTTTCGAATGAAAATCGATTTCCAGACCCATCTCCAGTATGTTCAGGAGTTCGCTGAATGGGGGCGGGGGGCTGAAATGAATTTAAACTCTCAGCATTTTCCTGTGCAAATGAATAAAGTCCTAGCAGAGCTGTCCAGCAGCTGAAATCAGTTCCAGTCCTCGGCGTCTCTAAGAGGGACACTCAGTAGCTGAGGCATGTGGGACACTTCTGTGGTGAGGACAGGTGAAAAAATGCTGGATTCAATGAAAGCTGAGCCCATAGGAGGGGAAGGTGAACGGCAGCACCACACAGGGTCATAACACTCAGACACGGGGCTTCACTGTCACTGCCCCTGTGTTTTCCATCATTTCTATCCTAAGGAACACACCCTCCCCCTCCCCCCCACACTGTCACACACAACCTTCTCCCCTTGACCCCATCCCACCCCTCCCCCTCTCCCCCACACGCCATGGGACACAGCCTCTCGGTGACTCACCCAGATGGGGGCTTGTCTCTGCATCTCCCCAACAGGGGAGCAGAGAGCCGAAAGGGCCACAGGAGACCAATGGAGCTAGGCAGGAATAGAAAAGACTTCCCCTCCCTTCCCAAGAGTCCCGTTAATCTCACCCATGTGACATTCCAGCACTGGGTGGGCTCAAAGCACCAACCTTCCCCTCAGCAACGGAAGGGGGAACCAGCTCTAGCACATGGAAGGAGGCTCCCCACCTCTGCTGCTGCCATCCTGCAGCCTTTAATATGGATTTGTTTTAGCTAATGCAACCCCCCCCCCACACTCCACTAATCCATCCATGAAACATGGAGCCAAACTCTTGAAAACAAGGTCCAGTGGTGCAATGGGTTAGTGCCCAGGACTTACAGAGCAGTGCTGAGTGGAGTCATGCTGAGGTTGTGAGTTCAAATCTCATCTACACCCCTTGTTCCATTTAAGCAAATGGCTTCTGCCAATCATTTTGCCCTGCAGAAAATACAATTGCAGCTCAGAAGACACCGAGGTCCCCTTGCTTTACAGAGAGCAGGGCAGATTCCACAGATCTACCAGGCTCTGCTCTCCACCAGCCGCCTGTGTCAGGAGGGGTCAGGCAGAGCCCAGAGCACTGCCCCCGAATCCCCCTCAGTCTTTGCTCCCCAAACCACCTGTGTGCTCATCCTCTTCGCTGTGAGACTCAAACCCTGCCTGGCTTTCTGTATGTTGGGGTTTTGTTGTCTGTCGTGTTGATGTGCATGTGGGTCCTGTGTGATTTTGTGGATGCCTTGCATAGTTTTGTGTGTGTGTGTGTGTCTGTGTGTGTGTGTGACTTTTGCATGCAGATTGTTTTTTGCTAAGTATTCTTTTGGTATGTGGTTTTTGTGCTTTCTTGTTGTGAGCTTTTGCTGTATTTTTTGGTGTGGATTTGTTCTATGTTTTGTGTGGCTTTCCCTTATGTGTCTATGGCTCTGTGTGCTGGGCGGGTTTGGTTTTTGTTTATGTCTGTGTGGGCCTGTGCAGTCTGTGATGTTCTCATTCTCTCTGTGTGTGTTTGTCTCTCTGTTTGTATCTTCATGTGTAAATTCACTGGAACTTTTCAAACTCTCCACAGCTTTGCCAATTTTCACCAGGAATTTTACTCATTAACAAATTCTCACTTGTTCCCTACCAGTTGGTGACCATTGCCCCAGGGGCCTGTCAGTCTCAGGGGCCTGATTTCCCATTGACCCTTCCCCCTTCTATTGGGACTGGGAACTAACCAACCTAAAAAACCCCACTCAGTTTTAGTAAAGGGCCAACAGTCCCCTTACACAAGCTGGCCCTGTGAGGGAGGGAGAGCTCAGTGGTTTGAGTATTGGTCTGCTAAACCCAGGTTTGTGAGCTCAGTCCCTGAGGGGGCCATTTAGGGATCTGGGACAACAGTCTTTCTGTAGATTTGCCTTGCTTTGAGCAGGGGATTGGACTAGATACCTCCTGAGGTCCCTTCCAACCCTGGTATTCTATGATAGGGTCACCAATGTTCAGAGAAACTAGCACAAGCTGGGCCCATGGTGTAATGGTTGGCATGCTGAAATCTGAGTTCAAATCTCGGTGGGACCTTGTGGTAAATCCCTGGAGATCCAAGTGCTTTCCTGTCTCCAGCTGTCTAAGAATGAGCTGTTTACCTTGTGCTGAGTGACTCATTCCCACTGGAGCCAGGTCTTTGGTTGGAATGGGGTCTAGAAGTGACTATGGTTTGACTGGGTGTTTGGGATTTCTGATGCCCACAAGTTTGGCCCTTGTGCTTTCTACCACACTTTTCCTCTTGCCCACATGGCGCTTGAAGAAAGGAGTGTCAGGGCCAGGTTTCATAGTCAGGGAAAGGCAGGAGGGAGGCAGAGTCCCAGGCTGGAGCCCAGCACCTCTCCTCCTCTGGGCACCTAGGACAGAGGTGGCTGGTGCTGACAGCTCCAAGGGAAGGCTTAAAAGCCACAGAGCAACCAAGGGCAGGGCAAGAGGAGGGGAGAACCATGCCTATGCGTGGCCAGCAGCAGCCACAGAGACGCCCAGACAGGCTGCTCCCTGGCATGGCAAACACCCACTGAAAACCACCCACAGCCAGCTGCTGATGCTTTGTGGCCAACATCAGAAGATGGTAGGAAAGCAGGGCCAGCCCCCCTGGTGGGGCCTCTGACCGTTCCCACTCACGGTGCTCACTTTGGCAGTGGGGCAGGAGATTTTACCTCAAGAGGCTTTTCCCCAGCTGGTGAGAAGCAGAGAAACACCCAGGCTCCCAAGGTGCTATTTAGCAAGTACCCTCCAGCACAGGGACAGGCGCACACTTGGAAGAGGGAAACTGCTCCACACGCTAGCCCGGGTAGCCACCCATTTTCTTTGGCAAGTCAGGAACAGCAAAGGTGAGACTGGAAGCACCTGGGGCTCATGCCCCAGCCTTTGTGACACCCACCCCCCAACTCCTTCCCGGGGCTCTAGCTGAAGCCAGAGCATTGGCCTGAGCGGCCAAGAAGAGGTTCCAGCCCTGAAGGGAGCAGGACGTTCAGCACAAAGGTAAAACTGCACAAGCACAACCACGAAGGGACTCGAACCCTCAATTGCCTGATCCAAAGTCAGACGCCTTATCCGTTAGGCCACGTGGTCACAGGAACAAAACCTCTCCAAGCACTGATTTGGAAAAGGCAGACACTGTGTTTCTCTGGTCCTCTACTGAGGTGGGCCGAGACTCTCTGGGCACAAGAAGTCGAGTTCCCAGTGAGATGTGAGACAATTCTCTGGAGCCAGGTACAGGACTTGGCAGGGAGGCTCAGGCATGAGGGATTGGGGTGCAGCGGACAGACCGGCTATCTAGGTGTTTAGATTTGGTCTCACTGAGGAGAAGGAGGAATCCTGCTGATAGGCAGTGGCTGTGGAGAAAAAGTGGGATGTCCAGGCTGCTCAGGTCTCCTTCTTCCAGCTCCTCATCTGGCTGAGCTGATCCACCGGCCTGGACAAGTCCTCTGCATGCACAGCAAATAGCCCAAGAGCCATTTCTGCCCAAACCCAGGGCCGCCCAGAGAATTCCGGGGGCCCGGGGTCTTCGGCGGCGGGGGGCCCCCGCTCAGGGGTGGCTCTAGACCCCAGCGCGCCAAGCAGGCGCGTGGGGCGGCCCTTTCCCTGGGGGGCGGCATTTGGCTCCGGTTGAGCTCCCGCAGGCATGCCTGCGGCAGGTCGACCGGAGCCCGGGACGAGCGGACCTGCCGCAGGCATGACTGCGGCGGGTGCCGTGGTCCCGCGGCTCCGGTTGACCTGCCGCAGTCATGCTTGCGGGAGGTCCAGCCGAGCCGCGGGACGAGCGCCCCCTCCGCAGTCATGCCTGCGGCAGGTCCGCTCGTCCCGGGCTCCGGTGGACCTGCCGCAGGCATGCCTGCGGGAGCTCAACCGGAGCCGCGGGAAGAGGGGATACACTCCAGGGGCCCCGGAAAACACTCGTGGGGGCCCCTGCGGGACGCGGGGCCTGGGGCAAATTGCCCCTCTTGCCCCCCCCTCTGGGCGGCCCTGCCCAAACCTGTGCTGGGGGGTGAGCGTCTGTCTTCCCTGTCCCATCCGCACTAGAGCAAACCACTAGATTGAGAGAGACAGTCAACAACTATTAAGGCTAAGATTATATAAAGGGGGTCACAGAAACTGTGACTTTCAGAGATCTCAGTGACATTTTCCACCTCAGCCCTGGGGCAGCAAGACTGGAGCTGTCGGCCGGTGGGGGCCTCACAGCTATCAGCCCCCAGTGTCGGAAGGGGCTCCCACAGGCCCATGCCACCACGGATGGACCCCACAGCTCCCAGCTGCTGTGGGTGGATCCCAGAGCTCCCAGCCACCACATGGGACAGGGGGACCCTGGAGCCCCCAGTCGGGTGACCGGGTTATAAGTCCGGTCAGCGGTGCTGCGGGGCTCAGGCAGGCTGGTCCCTACGTGTCCTAGGGCACCGCGCTGCACCCTGGAAATGGCCAGTAGGTCCCCCCTACTGCGCCGCTGACCAGGAGCTGCCCGAGGTAAGTCTGCACCCCAACCCCTTGCTCCAGCCCTGAACCCCCCCAAACCCAGAGCCCCCTCTTGCACCCCAGAGCCCTCACCTCCCTGCACTTCAACCTCCTGCCCCAGCCCAGAGCTTCCTCCCACACCTGGAACCCCTCATCCCTGCCCCCACCCCAGAGCCATCACCCCTTCCTGGACCCCGACCCCCTGCCTCAACCCACAGCCCCCTCCTGCACTCTGAATCCCTCGGCCCCACCCTGCAGCCTGGAGCCCCCTCCTCCACCCCAAACCCCTCATCTTCCCACAGCTCCCACAGGCAGACCCTGGAGCTCCCAGCAGCCATGGGTGGCTGGGGAGCCCCCACAGCCCCACCCCACTGCGTATGGACCCTGCAGCTCCTACGAGTGGACCCCAGAGCTCCCAGCTGCTGCGGATGGACCCAGGATTTCCCAACAGGCCTTGATGGTAGGGGAGGGCAAGGTCCCAGGCGGGTGTTGTGTGAGGAGCTGTGTAGGCCCGGAAAGGCGTCCTGCTGGGCAAGGCAAGGTGAGGAGGGCCAGGGCTTTTCCCAGGGCTGTTGCTGCGGCCAAAGCCTTTGGGAAGCAGAAGAGGGCCAGGGGTGTTGTTGCCTGCTGGGGCCCATGCGACGGTGTAGGTGTACGCTGACCATAGCTGGTCTGTGGGAGCTGGGGCCACTCAGCGTGCCCCTTTCGTCGTTAGTATAGTGATGAGTATCCCCGCCTGTCACGCGGGAGACCGGGGTTCAATTCCCCGACGGGGAGGCTGACCCCTTTTCAAGCGGGGACAAAGAAATCCCTGGCCTGCCCACCACATGCCTTGCATTCTCCTTCGATGGCCACTTCCCTTCGCAGCCTGCACTGATGACTTTCAGCTCCAGAGAGACAATTACCTCGCAAGGACATGCTCGCCCTAGCTAAAGCCTCCCCCGAGGCCGGCACGTTTCAGAGCGGCAAAGGGAAATAGGCTGGCCAGGGCCATGAGGACAATGGCCCAGACCAACGGGGAGGGACTTGGTCCAGGGGTGGAGGAAGACAGAAAAAGGGACAGGCATGGGATTGGCTTCCTGTCTTTTTCCCTTTGCTCAGCATTTGACCTGTGACTGTAATGGGGAGACTTGAGAAAGACCTGTGGCCGCCGGAAAACCTGCGTCTTTTCCGCTGGGTTGCTGCCTGCGCTCCCAGCGCCTGGCCGTGATCGTATAGTGGTTAGTACTCTGCGCCATTGTTGGTGTCACTGGACGTAGCTACCAGGTAACTCGGGGGGGGGGGGGTGGAAGACCACGAGTGTCGATGAAGCCCCCCTGCTCTGGGTCTAAGTGAGCCACAGTAACTCCATCTTGTGAACTTTAACCAACCTACATACTAACAACCTAAAAGCAGAATATGTGAGAGTCAGCTTTTCTAGCAGACAGCTGCGGTCCTGCTTAAAGTAGCAAAAGTAGTGATAAGACGGGGAGGAAAGCGGGAGAAGTCTTCATGTGCCTGAGCTGACAAGGCCAACAGATAAACATGCGGATGAGAACTTTTCTAACAAGCTATAATGTAATTCCTAATGTAGCTGCAGTTAACAAGGGAGGGGTAGGGGGGAATGAAACAAAGGCTTTTACAAACAGCTTGACATATAAAAAGGGAAAATTGCTTGTTTTTGTTGCGCTGGATTTGAGATACTGTTTCTCCTAGTGCCTGCTTTGAGATCTCAAATAAACTTTGTTTTGCTTCTCCACCTTGGTGTGTTTATTGGAGCGAAGCACACAGGGCAACGAACCACTGTTGCTGTCACCTCAGGCCTTTGTGCCGGCAACAGTTTTGGCATCCCTGGGTGGGCTCAAGGCAAAATTTTGCCTTGCCCGGATCCCTCCTGGTGGCCGACGGATTGCGACAATGACCGACGCCCAGCGCGCACCGGTGACTTCATCGGGGGCCTCGGCGGAGACGTGGTTTGGTCGACCCCGGAGGGCACAACGGTGCAATGCACAGATAAGTAGAGAAGCCGCTGTGGGCGACTGTGAGGAACTGGTCCTGTGGATAAGGTAGGAATGGTCCAGTGGTGTGGACTTTTTGCCTGTTAGGACCTGGGGACGCCCAGTTTCTCCATATTCATAGAGTATGGGACAGGGACAGAGTACAGCCAGCAGAACACAGTGTACACCCCTAGAATGCATTCTAGCCCACTGGGATGTGTTCTCATCAGATTCAATGCTTAGAAGTAAACTAAAAAGGTTCTGTACTGTTGACTGGCCTCAATATCAGCTAGAGGACCAGGAAAGGTGGCCAACAGAAGGATCACTTAATTACAACATGATCCTTCAATTACTTTTGTTTTGTCAGCGAACTGGTAAATGGAATGAACATCTCTATGCATATATGTTTATGATGTTAAGAAATAGGACTGATATTTTATATAAGTGCCATTTGACTCCGACAGACTCGGTAGTAACTGCTGCTAATCCCCAGAACCCTCCCTCGGTTGTAATGGCAGAATCGGTGTCCCCTTCGGCTCCAACACCCCCACAGGTTCCAGGGAATGCCCCCTCGGTGGGATTGTATCCGTTGATTACTGAGAATGTGGTAGCCCGTCCTGGAACACAGGAGCGTGCAGCCCAGATTGTGCCAGTGTACTCTCATGTTCCTTTTAACCCTGTTCACCTAGCTGCCTTTAAGGCAGAAGCAGGGGAATTCTCAACGAATCCAGGTTGGTTCATTTCAATCTTTGAAGGGTGTCTAGCTAGCCATAAGCCTGACTGGGATGATTGCAACATACTTATGAGAACTTTGTTGTCTGAAGTGGAATTGAGTCAAGTTATAGCTAAAGCTAGAGAGGAGGCACAAAGAAGGTATAATGAGAATAGAGAAGGAAAACACTTGCCAGAAGCTGCTGTCCCCACAGTGGACCCCGGGTGGAATCCGAATGAGGAGGGGGGTTTGAGGATGCTTAACTCCTATAAGGAATTGCTTATGTATGGCCTCAGGCACTCGGCTGTCCGACATAACAACTGGGCAAAGCCGTATGAGCTAATCCAGGAATCAAAAGAGAGTCCAGTGGCTTTTCTACAGCGCATTCGGGACTCCATCCGGCAAAGTACTAGCGCAGACCCAGACGATCAGACAACTGAGGCAATCATAAAGGGTATCTTTACTAGCTGTGCGGCCCCTGATATTAAAAGGAAATTGCAGAAAAAGGAGGATTTAATGGGAATGTCTATGGCTCAGATTTTGGAGACTGCCAACAGGGCCTATGCCCTTAGAGAGGGAGAGAAGGAAAAAAGGCAAGTGAAGATGATGTTAGCGGCGGTGCAGGCCGGCGGCAGAGGAAAGTCACAGAAATGTGAAAGGGGCCGGGGAATGAGAGGCCGTGGACGTGGGCGCCCCGGTTCCCAGGAAAGGCGTTTGGGTCGCAACCAGTGTGCCATATGCCGGAAGGAGGGACATTGGAAAAATGAGTGCCCTGAAAGGGAAGATACCCCCATGATGGCAGCAGAGGATCAAGATTAGGGGTGTCAGGGGAGACGGACCATCCTGCCCCTGGAACCCCGAGTAAAAATGAGGGTGGGAAATTCAGAAATAGACTTTTTAGTAGACTCTGGAGCAGCACGAACTGCCGTGAATCAACCCCTTCAGCTGCCAGTAGCAGAGTCCCTTACAGTGGTTGGTGCCACGGGGAAAGGAACCAAGTGCCCAGTATATGCCCCAGCGGAATGTGCCTTGGGAAACACAACTGTACCTCACAAGCTGGTTTACCTCCCTGACTGTCCAACACCCCTATTAGGACGGGACCTGCTTTGTCGTTTGGGTGCCACTCTGCATTTCACTCAAGATGATATAACCCTTACCTTACCCCCTGAGAATGCCTGGATAATGGCCCTTGCAGTTGAACCCTCAGCCATGCAAGCCCCAGAGTGGAGCCAGTGGGAGGACCAGGTGTATCCCCTTGCCTGGGCATCAGGGGTCCCCGGAAGGGCAACCCGTCACACCCCTGTTAAGGTTCAACTCCTCCCAGGAAAAAGCCCAGTGCGGATCAAACAGTATCCAATTAAAAGGGAGGCCAGAGAGGGACTGAAAAAGACTATAGCTCGATTCCTAGAGCATGGGGTACTACGAGAATGCCAATCAGCTTGGAACACCCCCATCCTGCCCGTGCAAAAGCCCGATGGGACGTATCGGCTGGTACAGGACTTGAGAGCAGTCAAGGAGCGGGTTAAGACTCTGCACCCCCTTGTTCCAAATCCGTATACACTGTTAGCTTCTATAGGGGGGCAGTATACCCATTTTTCAGTCCTAGATTTGAAGGATGCTTTCTTTACAATTCCAGTTGATACCCAATCTCAGGAGATTTTCTCCTTCGAGTGGGAAGACACTGGAAGGGTTAAAAAACAGCTCTGCTGGACTGTGTTGGCACAGGGATTTAAAAACTCCCCTTCGCTTTTCGGCCAGGCGCTGGCCAAAGACCTGCAGGAGTGGAATACTCCGGACGGGATCCTCCTCCTGCAGTATGTAGACGACCTGTTAATTGCGGCTGTGGGATTAACCCCTTGCCTCCAAGCCACTGTGAGCCTCCTGAACTTTGTTGGGCTCCGAGGATACCGGGTGGCTCGGAACAAGGCTCAAATTGCCCTCTCAGAAGTACAGTACTTAGGGTTTCACATAAGGCAAGGAGAACGGCAGCTCTCTAACGAAAGAAAGGAGGCTATTTGCCAGATTCCTATCCCAAGCAACCGGAAAAGGCTTAGGGCATTTCTGGGCATGGCAGACTTTTGCAGAATGTGGATCCCAGAGTTTGGACTGTGGGCAAAACCTCTGTATGAATGTGTTAAGGGAGCGGATCATGACCCCTTTCACTGGTCCCCAGAAGCGGACAGGGCATTTAAAATCTTAAAGAGGAAGTTAATGGAGGCTCCAGCCCTGGGTTTACCGGATCTCTCTAAGCCGTTCCAACTGTATGTACATGAGAGAAAAGGGGTAGCCCTGGGGATGTTTACTCAGCTGTTAAGTGCTTGGAAACGTCCTGTAGCCTACTTTTCCAAACAACTGGATTAAGTTGCCAAGGGGTGGCCAGCATGCTTGCGGGCGGTTGCAGCCACGGCCCTGGTGCTTGGGGAAGCTGAAACATTAACACTGGGAGGAACTGTTCAAGTGTATACTCCCCACATGGTCCAAGCCCTGCTGGACACTAAGGGTGGTCTCTGGCTCACTCAGGCTCGGGTGGCTCGGTACCAGGCAAAATTGTTAGAGAACTCTGAAGTTACCTTGCAAACCTGTCCCACCCTTAATCCAGCTACCCTGCTACCAGAAACAGAGAAGCAGGAACATGACTGTCTGGATGTCATAGATGCCCAATACTCCAGCCGCCCAGATTTAAAAGATCAACCGCTCTCAAATGCAGACTGTGAGTGGTATACTGATGGGAGCAGTGCTGTCATAGATGGGCAAAGGAGGGCGGGCTATGCTGTTGTGACCCTCTATGATACAGTGGAAGCAGAGAGTTTACCTGCTGGAACATCTGCCCAGCTTGCTGAACTAGTGGCCTTAACCCGTGCACTTGAACTGGCAAAAGACAAACGGGTTAATATTTTTACTGACTCAAAATATGCTTTTGGGGTATTGCATGCTCACGCTGGTCTGTGGAAACAAAGGGGAATGTTAACTGCTCAGGGTTCTCCGGTCAAGCATGGGTCTCAAATTCTCCGGCTTTTAGAAGCAGTACAGCTCCCCTCAGCAGTAGCAGTGATGCATTGCAAAGCTCACCAGGAGGAGGACCAGGATGTAACCAAGGGCAACGCTAGAGCAGACAGGGAAGCCAAGCGTGCTGCTACCCTGGAGTCACCGACAGGGGAGAATACCCAAATCCATGCCATCATCCCATCAGTAGGTAAGCTTGCAGCCCCTAAGTACTCCTCTGAGGACAGAAACCTGGCTGACAGGCTTGGTCTCCAGGAAAAAGAGGGATGGTTTTACTTCACAGAGGGAAAAGTCCTCCTGCCCAAGGGCTTAATCCGACCAGTGCTGCAAAAACTGCATCAAACCACCCACGCAGGCAGGGAGGCTCTTACTCAGCTCATGAGCAAGTATTTTCTAACCTCTGGACTTAGACCCCTAGCATCCCAGGTACAGGCTGAATGCCTACTCTGCCAAAAGAATAACCCTCGACCAGCAGGAACAAGCTACCAAGGAAAGTGGTGGATTCTCCATCTCCTGATGTCATTTCATGAAGACTAGATGCCTTTCTGGAATGTGATTGCCCCAAAAGTAGCTCTTGTGTCATACAGGAGGCCTGTGATATGCAGGGGGTCAGATTAGATGCTCTAATGGTCTCCTCTGGCCATAAAGTCGACTAATTTCTGAAAAACCGAGTGTAGCTTTGGGAGCAGAGTATGATGTTTTCCTGTCTAGCCAGCTTGCTTCCTAGAACGAACGCTCCTTGAGTGGGGTGATCCACAGGGAGTAGCTCAAACCTCCAAAGTGCCTGGGCAGGGGCAGGACATTGGCACAGCAAGGGAGGGGTGTGGCAGTGACATCACAAAAGCCTTTTGCAGGACCTCAGACTATTGGTCAAAGGTGGTGGGGAGGTGGTGACCTCACAAAGAGATGCTGACATCAGCCAGGCAGGACAGGAGCGAGGGGCCAGGGAAACCTCAGAGACCCCTGTGGCTTTGCTTCAGCAAGTCTCCTTCTCCAGGTCTCTCTTTGAGGACTGAGAGAGTATTCAGGTTCACGGACGTGAGCACCAGGTGGAACCTCTTTCGAGTTTTCTCTTTCCCTTTTCCTGATTTTACTAGACAACAGCCATCCCTGTTTAGAAGGGAAGAGCCTCCTCGAGGTTTGAAACCTGTTCAGTCTGATCCATCTGGTGACAGTTGAATTCTAGGCATGGAAAACATGAACTTAAGGAGGTAGAATTTTATTCCGCGCCTGGGATTTTGTCCCTTAAAATCACTGGGGTCATTAGGGTTTGTCCTTTTTGTTTCACCTTTTCCTCCATCCATCCATCCCTTCCTCCTTTCTCTTTGTCTCTTGCTTTGTTTGTCCTTTCACCTGTTCCCCTCCCAACACCAGGAGCTAGCTGTGTGTGTGTGTGTGTGTGTGTGTGTGTGTGTGTGTGTGTGTGTGTGTGTGTGTGTTTTGTGGGGGACTGCTCTGCAGCTCCCACTGTGGAAGGTCCAGCCAAAAATGTGGGGCTGAAATAGTGCTCGGGCAGTGATCCCTACCGGTGACCTGGGCCATCCTTTGGGCTCTCTGGTGAGAACCCTCAGCCTCCCATCCTCAGTCTCTACCCTGATTGGCTGAGCAGGGGGTTATTGACAGGGAGGAGATTCAGGTCCTTGTTGTTCTCTTTTAAGACCAAGGAAATAAGTTATAACCTGTTATATGTTGACAAATTTTGCTGCTTTGCTGCATTAATGGTCTCTGAGCAGTTCATGATTCTCTCTAACATTGCAGTTCTCCTCAAATACTTGCTGAATAATTACTGTGCACTGCTGTTGGTCTGGAGCTCATCTGAGAGCACTTTATTCAGGTCATTCAGTGTCTGAAATTCAAGGTCTGATGGTCAGTTTGAAAATCAGGACTCTTGGGTCCTATTCCCAACTCTGCCACTGGCTGGACATGTGACCTAAGACAAGTCAATTCTCCTTTCTCAGCCTTAGCTTCTCCCTCTTTCAAGTAGGGATAATAATGATCCGCTCCTACCTCCCTCACTGTGGGTGGAGGATGGGGATCCATTGGAGAGTGTCACTAGGAGTATCAGAGGGGTAGTGATCAGCTGTTCAGTGGGGTGCAGGAGGCTGGCTACAAAAGTGCCATGAGAGAGCCTTTTCTCACTTTTAGGTGACGTATATAAGACATGGGCAGCATTATCTCCAGTAAATGTAAACAAACTTGTTTGTCTTAGCGATTGGCTGAACAAAAAGTAGGACTGACTGGACTCTACAGTTTTACACTGTTTTCTTTTTGAGTGCACTTCTGCAACAACAACAAAAAATCTACATATGCAAGTTGCACTTTAATGATAAAGAGATTGCACTGCAGTACTTTATATTTTACAGTGTAAATATTTAATAAAACTATATATAGTGAGCACTGTACACTTCATATTCTATGTTGTAATTGAAATCAATATATTTGAAAATGTAGAAAAACATCAAGAATATAATAAATTTAAATTGGTTTTCTATTGTTTAACTGTGATTAAAACTGAGATTAATCATGATTTTTTAAAAAAGTTAATTGCGTAAGTTAACTGCGATTAATTGACAGCCCTAGATTTGAATTTTTCTGTCACATGCAGGACAAGCTAGAATATCTGTGTGCAGGGAAAGAGCCTGGGGGGAATTGTGCTGTGAAATTATTTCCTGTTCTGACATGTCCCCAATTGCCCTTTTTGCCCTAACAGGCTGCAGCGCAACCTCCATGTTTTGCTCCAGCTCATTTGGTCCTTCCAGGGGCCGGGGAAGGGAAATGGCTGCCGTGGAGCCAGTTGCGGTAGGGATTATCAGGGAGTTGCTGGAGGGTTCCCTTTGCGGGGAGAAAGGGCAGTAAATACATAGGGGGTGGGAACTTCCAGGAAGGTTGGTCTGTGTGGGAGAGGGCAGGAAATCCCCAGGGTGGGGGAAGGGTGGGGGACAGGGTGTGACAAACTTGCTGGGATTTGTTTACTGTGAAGCTCCAGCATTTCTCAAGTGTGGCCACCAGGGGCTTTTATTGTGGCCGCAGCCTCCTGGGCTGTAATTGAGGGGGAGTCGGGGGCAGCAAAGCAGCGGCTCTTCCCCCGGGCTGCCTACAGGGGCTGGTCCCTACCCCCTTCCGGAGTCATAAACACTGCAGGAGCAGGCAACCGGTGGGAGTTCCCCTCCTCCGTGCGGTGGGGCTCAGGCTTCAGGCTTCTGCTCTGGGATGGTGGGCGGCAGGCTCAGTCAAGATACATGGAACATAGGCTGGGTGGGGAGAAGTCTGTGTAACTCATGCAGTTATTGATATACATGTGACCTCAAACATTACCAATCTGTGTTCCCCCCCCACCACACACACACACACACACACACTCACTGCCCCCCCAACCAACCATCTCTCAAACAGACCCTCAGTCCAAAAAGCATTCGTCCCTCATATTGTTGAAAAGACTCACAGCAAACAGAAAAATTCCAGTTTTTAAAACAATCCTCCAGCAAGACAAAGAAACTCACATCTGTAGACTCAGAAAACACCCCCCAAAATTTTTAGCAATATGTTGTCATGAAGAAACCAAAGTGCTAAAGATACCTGATTTTTCAACTACTTTAAAATAATCTTTTCAAATCAACATCTTTAGAGTGAAACACTTTCTATCTTTTTAACAGACAATTCTCCCTAGAGGGAGAAGCACTGGTCCTGGAGACACTGCAATACCAGGTCAATGCATGGGGTGGACAAAGCAAGCTCCTATTCCATTCCCTTTTCTCAAAAATCAAGTTAATATACAGTCCTCAAATACAGGACCTATCAGATATTAAACTGATAAGAACAGACACTACGCTTGAGGCATGAGGCCAAGAAACGATGCTCTGAATCTCGGATGCTAGGCAGCCACTCTTCCCCCACTGCTTTCTACTTCAGCATGAGAAGCTCCCAGACATGCACCAAACACCATTCACAAGGCTTTGATAACTAGGTAACTCGAAGTGATGACCACTTCCCCGAAATGACTCCACTGGAAGAATTCAAAGCAAGAGCCCTTAACACACAGTTCTGTTCGAAGACAGAGACGTCTTTCAGCCTCCTTCCTCTCGCTGGCTTCCCTGTGCATGCCTAATTTGCATAAACCCACCCACTGACCTGTGACTAACAATCTCTCACTGTTAACTCTTACCGCAAAACAGGCCAAAGAAAGCCTATGCAAGCGCTATACCGCAGCCCCACTGCTCTTTTCTGCTCCTTCTCAAACGTACAGTCATCAGGCACACATAAGATAGTTTTGCTCCATACCAGTCCAGTTCCTTGTCTAACCACTGCACACACATGGTATAACCCTACCCTGAGCTGATTCCCGACTTTTGCGCTCAATACAGGAAAACGAGAATTGAGAGAGAAGCTGTGCAGGGAAGTCTTCCTCAACTTGCACTCCACTCCCCAAGGGCCTTTCGGGCTCTTCTGTGGACTTCAGGTTCCATTTGATTGCCAAGGTTTATGGTCTTATTAATTAGCCATCTCCTAATGCAAGGATGCTACATGTCAGACTAAAGATCGATTTTCCAAAAAAGAGCTGAGAAACAGAACTAAAGCTGAGCACGAGGTGTTACATTTACATGAGCATCCAGAATCTGACTGTGCCCTGGCAAGTTCAATGCTTCCGAAAGAAACCAGAAAATAAGGAGCCCGTCAGGTCCCCCTGGCCCTGTTAGCACCCAGAACTTGTCAATCTGCAGGGAAATAAGGAAAAGGCAATGAATAAAGAAGTCAGGAAATAACAAGCAAATGAAGAACGGATTTCTGTCCAATTTACCATCTTCTCAGCTACCAATCAAAGTTAAAGACCTAAAGTCAACCTATCGGCATAAGCAGGGCCGCCCAGAGGATTCCAGGGGCCCGGGGTCTTTGGCAGCGGGGGGCCCTGCTTCCGTGGTAAGTCGGCGGCGGGGGGGTCCTTCCGTTCCGGGACCCGCCGCCAAAGTGCCCCAAAGACCCACGGCGGGGACCCCCCCTCCGCCGAATTACCGCCAAAGCGGGACCTGCCGCTGAAGTGCAGCCCCCACCGCGGGTCTTCGGGGCACATCGGCGGCGGGTCCTGGAACGGAAGGGCCCCCCCGCCGCCGAATTACCGCCGAAGACCCGGCTGCACTCCGGCTGCAGGTCCCGCTTCGCCAGTAATTCTATCCCGGAGAGGAAGGACCCCCCGCCAGCGAAGACCGGGAGCAAAGAAGCTCTGGGGGCCCGGGCCCAGCGAGAGTTTTCCGGGGCCCCCGGAGTGGATGAAGGACCCTGCTCCAGGGGCCCCAAAAAACTCTCGTGGGGGCCCCTACTGGGCCTGGGGTAAATTGCCCCACTTGCCCCCCCCCCCCCCTCTGGGCAGCCCTGGGCATAAGTACAGATGGTTGAATGGAAGTTAAAAGGAGCTGCTGTGGCACGTGTTAGGAGCCTACAAGCAGCATGCAGATCATTTAAAAACGCTGCAATTAGAGGCTGTGACAAAGTTCCTCCTCTACCTTGGTGGGTCCTGCGCTTATTGGCAGATTTGCTCACCTCAGTGATCTTCCCCTCTGGTGGAACCCACAGTCTGGGTCAACTCCTCCTGGGTCTGATCAGGAGTTGGGAGGTTTGGGGGGAACCCGGGCCTGCCCTCTACTCCGGGTTCCAGCCCAGGGCCCTGTGGATCACAGCTGTCTATAGTGCCTCCTGTAACAGCTGCATGACAGCTACAGCTCCCTGGGCTACTTCCCCATGGCCTCCTCCAATCACCTTCTTTATCCTCACCACAGGACCTTCCTCCTGGTGTCTGATAACGCTTGTACTCCTTAGTCCCCAGCAGCTACACCCTCTCCCTCTCAGCTCCTTGTGCCTCTTGCTCCCAGCTCCTCACACGCACACCACAAACTGAACTGAGCTCCTTTTTAAACCCAGGTGCCCTGATTAGCTCTGCCTTGATTGGCTGCAGGTGTTCCAATCAGCCTGTCAGGGGTGCGTAAAGCCTGCGAACTGTACCCAGGTGTGTTCACAAGCATTGTGAAAACGTGCAATTCCCGCTCACACTGCACAGGGGCAGCACAGCTCCGGGATTCTCCGGAATCACACAATAATGCTGGCTTTGTTCCCACAGCACCTGGAGCTTTGCACAGTGAGACATGGGGGTGCTGCAGCCCCCGCCGCACCCCTCGGTCCCGCACCTCTGCTTCTCTGCAGGGAACTTGTTATGCCACGAGGGGGTGCAGGGAGACTGTGCAGGAGACCCAGGCCCACACCCCAAGCACTGCAGCTCCAGTGCTGTGTGCGGGATTCATTTCTGCTCTCTGACAAAACTGCCCCAGGCTCCTCTGTCCCACTAATATTCGTCCAGGCTCCCCGGCGCTGTTAGTATCTGTCCAGAGCTCTCGCCTGCCCTGCCCCAGGAGAGCTGGGCGCTCGCCCTGCTCTAGGAGAGCCAGGCAGGCCCTGAGCACTAGACGGTGACCCTAGGCCAGTGGTGCCAGAACAGTCAGTATAGCGGGGGGTGCTGAGCCACTGAACCAACTGTAACCCCTGGGTGTGATGGAAACCACGTCAAACCAGGGGCTGCTGCAGCTCCCCCAGTTCCAGCCCCTCTGCCCAGGCAGCTCCCCCAGCCTGACACACACACCCAGCCCCTGCACCCGCCCCACCCCAGAGCTCCTCAGCCCAGAGGGGAGCCCCCCGGCTGAGTGGGGAATCAGAACCCCCCGAAATTACCCTGGGACCAGCATGATCTGCCTCTGCCCTGCCCTGCTCCGCATGTATTCGGAGTGAGTCAGTTTCCCTGTCCCAACGTGTGTCCTGCCATGTGTCTCTTCTCCTCCCCAGTTCCTTCCAAACCAGCCCCTTTCCCTGCACCACGGGCTGGGTCTCTGCCAACCCCCCTTCTCCCCTCCTGCCCCCAATATCTCCCTGCCCCAGGCTGTCTATGGGGCTGGGTCTCTCCCTGAAGCCCCGCCCCCAGCACGGAGCTCACAGACAATCCCCGCGCGGTGGCTGTGACGTGCGGTGACGTGCTCACTCCCCTCTGGGCTGAGGAGCCCTGGGGTGGGCGGGTGCAGGGGCTGGGTGTGTGTGTCAGGCTGGGGGAGCTGCCTGGGCAGAGGGGCTGGAACCAGGGGCGGCTCCCTGCACCAGCCCACCAAGCGCGTGGTTGGGGGGCAAGCTGCAGGGGGCTCTGCTGGTCACCGCGAGGGCAGCAGGAACCCAACCCCTCCCCCACTCTACCCCCCTCCCTCGCCCCACTCCCCTCCCCCTCACCCCGCTCCCATCCCAGAGCTGGGGGAGAACCCAGGAGTCCATATGGCTCCATCCAACAGCCCCCCCCCCCGAGTGGGGAGAGACGAGGCCAAGGGAGAAGCAGGCGGGGGGGGGCGCGGCGCTGCGGGGGGGGGGCCGGGCCAAGACCCCGGGACACGCGCCTTCGTGTCAGGAGCCGGAGGGGGGCGGGGCCGGGGCGGGGGCGGGGGCGGGGCTCTCTGGGGGCGGGGCGGGGATGAGGAGTTGCATTGGGGGGGGAGGTGTCAGGTTGACCCAGGGACCCGCCCTCACCTGGGCTGGAGAGGACGGATGCGCCCCGGGGCAGGCTGGGAGTTGTAGTTCCTGGCTCGTCTCAGAGCGGAAGTGATGGGCCGGTTGCTCAGACAACGCGCCCCCTCCCGGTGCACACTGGGAAGCATAGTTCTCTCTGTCTCACGCGCGGCCTCTATTGGAGGAGGGGCCGTAGCTCGTCACTTCGCCGGGTCCCTCCCCGCTCCCTGATTGGCAGAGAGAGCGCGGGACAGAGACTCGGCGCGTGGGGGGAGGCCCCGGTTCCCTCCCCCCCCCCCGGGCGCGCGCTGGGGCCGTTGGGATTCGAATCCCGCTCGCGGCCAGGGGCAGCGCGGCTCAGTCCCCGCGGGCGGCACCAGTGGGACCCGCCCTGGCGCTGCTGGGGGGTCCCGGATCGGGGGACGCGGCTCGGGGGCAGCCGGCGGGTGGGGCTCGGCGCGGGGGGCGGGGCCGGTCCGAGGGGCGCTGGGGCGGGACGGTGAGTGGTGGCTCCGCACGGGGGGGGCCGGGGGCTCAGACCCCCAGTGCCAGGCCCAGCCCCTGCCGCGCCCCTGCCCCGGGAGCAGCCCCGGGCCCGTGGGATCCGGGCGGGGGGGGCACAGGGCAGAGGCAGCGTGGAGTGAAAGGGCTTCACCCCCCCCCCCCAGCTGGGCCTGGGGGGCAGCAGCGGGGGGGCGGGGGCTGAGCTGCCCGGGAGCAGCCCCACACGCGGCAGCCTGGGGCCGCGGGGCCGGGCGATGTCCCATCCCGGGTGCGCAGGGACCCAGGGGCGGCCCCAGCCTGTGAGTTGTCGCAGTTCAGGGGCTGCAGCCTCGTCACCCACCCGGGCACTGTCTGAACTTCAGAGCAGCCCGGGATCCACCTCCCCCCTTCCCCGCGGCCCCGCCCTGCTCACCCCATCCCCCTTCCTCTGTCGCTCCCCCCCACCCTCACTCACTTTCCCCAGGCTCTGGGCTGGATTAACATGGGGGCGAATCAAATCAGACCATGTCCCTGTGGGGAGGGGGTTTCACTTGTTGATAAAGGGCGGGGGGAGCCCTCAGTGTCTGACTGATTGTGTCTCTCTCGAGCCTCAGGATATTGGGGTTGAGTTTCCTGGGTCAGACACTGCTGATTCAGAAAGGGATTAGACATTTATATGGATAATATCATCTTAACTTCGCTGGTATACAAAATGTAGAAGGTATATAAATCCTCGTGCTTCAGGATATAAGCCTACCACTAACTGATGGGGGTCAGGAAGAAACTTCTCCTATGGGCAGGTTAATCCATAATTGTTTTTCTATGGGGTTTCTCAGACTTTCCTCTGACACAGCTGGGCCTGTGACTTGCCCTGAAAAATAGATCATTGGTGGGCCTTTATATTAGGGGGCTGATCATTTTTTGTTTTACAGTAGTGTTTAGCTGTCCCAACCAAAATTCAGGGTCCCATTACAAAAACATAGTAAGAGATTGTCCTGTGCCTCAATTACAAGCTAAAGAAATAGACAAGATAGGTAAACAGTAGCATAAAGAAGTATTAACCTCCATTTATAGATGGGGAACTGAGGCAGAGATGAAGGACCAGATTTTCAAAGGTATTTAGGTGCTTAAGATGCAAACAGATGCTTAAAGGTGCTTTTGAAAATCCCACCAGCAGGTTAGGTGCATAACACCCACCGATTTCAATAGGAGTTAGGTGCCAAACCTAACTTAAGCACTACTGGTCTATTTCCTGTTCCAATTTTCACCAAAACCAATATGGTTCTGCTCACTGATGCCTAGAATATTCCTGGAATTTCAGAATTGATTGGATGTGGTGTTCACAAGTTCATGTTACAGAGAAATGCCATCAGGTAGAGTGAAGAACTCACATTACTCAGTAAACAAGTTTTCAAATGTTTTCCTCACACAGATCATTTCTTCAGATAAAGAATATTTCTTCTCCCAACCTGCCCTGCCTCACACCTACAGTACCCCGCAGCAACAAGAGAGCTCACTGACATGAAAAGGTAATTTTAGGACAGGATTAAGGGCATGGGTGCAAACCAAGTGGTTTAAAAGTGATGGGTGCAGTCAGTCATTACATGATGATGGACACAGTCTGTGACATCACACTCCATTGCTAAAGAAACAATTGTGACATCTCATGCAGAGGAATGTAAACAAGAAGCGGGCAGCATTATCTCCTGCAAATATAAACAACTTGTTTGTCTGAGTGATTGGCTGAATAAGATATTATATTATGCCCATAACATCGCAGGCCATAGATGGTCAAAACACCTGGCTTTATGGTCACCATTGTGGTGATGGCACTTTCACATCACTGGTACCTGATGGCCATAGATGGTCAAACCTTGTGGGATTTTTCCTTATATGGACACTCAGAGCCACAAGTAACAGGTGACCCATCTCAGGTGAGTAATAAAGAGATTGTGTGACACACCAGCCAGCCTCTGCCTATAAAGGCTGGAGCTGCCAGTTTGGCTCACAAGCTCCAGAAATCCCAACAAGAACAGGCTGGCTGCCTCTTGTAGGCAAGACTTGAAAGCCAGACGCCTAGCGTGATGGAAACAAATAGAAGGCGCAGAAGCTGTGACAGGTTAGATCACAGGGACCTCTGAAAGGGAGGGATGGAACTAGGGTGACCAGATAACAAGTGTGAAAAATCAGGACAGTGGTGGGGGGTAATAGGAGCCTATATAAGAAAAAGCCCCAAATATCAGGACTGTCCCTATAAAATGGGGACATCTGGTCACCCTAGATGGATCATTTTTACAGTTCTTGGCAATAACAACACAGTTACAAAAATTACCATTAGCAATAACAACAAATTCATTGCAGGTGTCCACCTACAATCATTTTTGTCGTCATGCCACACCTTTGGCTCAATACCATTGGGGTTTGGGCCTTTTAGGGTTAACCTGTGGCTTCCCTTTGCAAACTTAAGTTCTCTCTTTCCTCCTTTTTCTGAAGGATCAAACCTTGATTTTTCTTGCTTAACAGAATTCACTGGCTGATGGGGTGGGCTCTCTTTACTAACAGCTATTAGCAAGTCTTTCCTCTCCCTGCCAGCCAAGTAATTTGCATCAACACAGAAGCACAGGCTGCTCACTTAAAGAATCAGAATGGAAACATTCCTGTTCCAACACCATTGTCTTCCCAACCAGCTGGCCAAACACAGCCATTTGGTTATATAAGCTGAACTTTCTTATCAGCTCTTACTCCATCTGAGACCTTTTCAAAGCTATCCACACTGGATCTTTCAAAAGGAAAGTCACTGGATTTTTACATATCTTCCTAACCAGTCTTTAAAGGGTTAAGTCAGTCTGTGAGTTAATTAACTCTTTCTGGCCCTGTGGCCTTCCAATGAGATATTATATTATACCCATAACATTACAGGCCATATATGGTCAAAATAGCCATGGCCAGGCTGGGACCGGGTCAGGCTTGGGGCGCTCACCTGGTGCCAGGCCGGAGCCGGCGAAACCAGGCCGGAGGGAGCCGCTCAGCCAGGAATGGGCTGAAGGAAGCCGCTGGGCTGGGCCTTGCCGTGCCTCCCTGGAGCCCTCCTCACGCTCCTTTCCCCTGGTACAGCCTTTGTTCCAGCTCAGGTGGTAGCTAGTGGATTTCTCATGATAACTGCCCCATTTGTTCTCTTCCACCCAGATACAGATAGAAAAGTGATACATTTATACAAATAGGATGACCACACTCAGTAGATTATAAACTTTGTAATGATACCTTACAAGAGACCTTTTGCATGAAGCATAGTCCAGTCACTTTATATTCACACTCATTAGCATATTTTTATAAAATCATATAGAATGGAACATAACAGTGAAGACGACGACAGCGGAGACACCTCCAAAGAAATGCCCTAGAGCCCTTGGGCCGTCACGCTTCAGGAATGTGCGTGAGGTACTAGGAGACCTGGAGATGGGGGGTGTCCTGCTGGCCATAGGTCAGTGTTGTGAACCCCCAGTTACTAGGCTGAGTTTATCCATCCCCTGGCAATAAAACATTGTCTTGTTTTCACAGCTACTTTTGATCTCCTGGCTTCTACCCCCAACCCTGCTGGCAGGGCATTGTGCAGCACCCTTTCCAGCCCACCTGGGTGCAGGAGATCGAGGAAGAGAGCATCTGCCATCCAGCTCCATCCCATCTAGCGCAAGTGAGTGGAGGTCTCCAGAGCCATCGCCAGTGTGGTGGGAATGGCCCAGCAATAGGGCTCCCAGCCCTTCCCTTGCAGGAGATTGTTCCCAACATCGAGAGTCTTTGGGGAGGGCAGAACCTGCCAGGTGCTGAACACCCACAACCGCAAGCAGTGAAATCAGTGGGAACTGAGGGCAACTCCTCCCTCCTAGGACTGGCACCTTGTGAACGAACTTTCATTGAGGACTGTCCGGGTTCTGCTCTTTCTCTGGTCTGGGAGGGAGCGGGGCCTACTGGGGTGGAGGGAGCTGCTCGTCCAAACTAACGGAGAGCCCCATTGCTCTGGGAACATTGGGAGCAGCCTGTGCTGTGAGCTGCTGCCAGTGCGTGTGGACGGCAGCCCCCCTGCCCTGGGGTGGGGTGTGTGGTGAGGAGGAATTGCCTCAGCAGAGGGGACGTGGACAGGGGAGCAGGCAGGCCCGTTAATGAGAGGCTGCCTTGAGCCCAGACTCATGGCTGCTCCCCACTCAGTTCCAGGATGGAGCGGCTGAAGCGGATGCTGAGGAGGAAGCCTGGGCAGGTGGCTCTGGAGCCAGTAGGGAGCAGCGTCCGTCTGCCCAGGAGGAGAGTGGCCCCTCTGTCCCCGCGGGCAGGGAAGAGACCAGTGGGCAGGCAAAGCAGAGGAGCTCTCTGACCTTCTGGAGGAAGAGAAAACCACCAGCTCCCTTAGCAGGCCCTGAGGCACCTTCTGGTCCCAAATGGAGGTGGCCCCGGGTGATGCTATGTAGGGACCCAGGAGAGGGCGAGAGCCAGGCAAGGTGGCTCTGCGGCTTCCTTTCCAGGAAGCAGAGGAGGCAGCAGCCCAGCCCCAGGGCCCAGCAGAAGCAATCCACCCGCCTGGCCACCGAGGAGCCTCTAGCCAGCCCAGAGCAGGAGCTGGGCGGCTCCGGCATGGGGACCAGCAGGTTCGCCTACTCCCGAGGGGCCAGCACCTCCTCTGTGGGGTCTGACAGCCCTGAGGCTGAAGGCTCCCTCTGTGCAGGTGAGGGGAGACCCTGGGGACAGGGGGAAGGACGGGGGCAGTGGGGGACTAGGAACACCCTGTGCCCATTGGGTCACCAAGGCACCAGGACTGAGCCATGGGAGCCCCACTAACACCTGTGGGGGTGACACTGCCACACCTTGCGGCAGGGGATGCTGGGCAGAGTTGGGGGAGCTCCAGCCTTCCCTGATGATGTTGGGGAGGGGGGCTGACGGCCACGGGGCCCTGAGGCTGATGGCTCTGAGGGTGTCTCTGGGAGGGGCAGGGTGGGGCCCTCTATGCCATGGGGTTCCTTATTGGGGATGGGGGACATTGAGCCATTTCTCTGCACTGCATCCCCCCAGTGGCAGCAGGGATTGTCCTTTCTCCTTCTCTCCCTGGTGCAGAGACTCCCAGTGCCCAGCAGCAGTGGGCTGAGGAGGAGGAAGAGGAAGAAGATAAGGAGGAGGAGTATGTGTCCCCCTGAACAAGACACCATCAGGGTCATCCAGCGGCACCTCCAGGGCAGAGCTGAGGTACAAAAATCCCCCAGCTGCGCTGCCCCCGAGTCTGTCCTGCTCCTTGTTCCATCCCCACCCACACAGGGGGGTCTTGTCCCAGAGAATCCATCACCCCCAATGGGGGGAACTTCTCCCCTGTTACCTGGCACCCCAAAGTGGGGGCATTTGTCTCACGCAGGCCAAGGTGTCTGCTCCCCGCAGACACTGATCCAGTTACAACCCCAGTCTGTTCAGGGCGACACTGGTTTCGGAAGCAGGGCGGTTTTCCCTGTCCAACTCCATGGGGTTCCTGAGCCGTGGAGCTGGTGTAGGTGGGTTGGGGAGGTCCCCACCTAACTGTCTCAGTCTCTCTCTCCCCCCACCCCCCTCCTAGTTGGTGGAGGACAGGGCCCAACAGCTCGGCTTCCTCCATGCTGTCCCATGTCTGCGCTTCTTGGCACAGCAGCAGGAGCTGGACTCTCTGGAGCCCCAGGTCTCCAAAGCAGCCCTCGTGGAGAGCATTGCGGTGAGTGGGACCCCGTGTCTGGCCCCTGGGGCGAGGGACCCAGAAATGGGAGGAAGAGTTGGTGGGGCCGGAGGGGGAAGCAGAGGACAGTGGTTCCTGGGGCTGAGGGCTGGGGAGCAGGGAAGGGAGAGCTTCTGACACCGATGGGGAGCTGGCAGTGGGGGAGTTGTCAGGCCGTGTCTGCATCAGTCTACGAGCATTGGTATTTTCTTGAAATTTGTCAGACCAACCTAACTAACACCTAACCCAGATTTGAACCTCTTTTCACACTCTTGCTCATTCTCAAGGTCTGCTTTGCCTCCAGACAGATCCGTTGTCTTTCAGGACAGCCTTGCTCTTTCGGTCTGTTTCACTCACTGAAGTGTCGGAGTAAACACTCCCCTTCACTCTAGTCTCAGACAAACACTAATATTAACTGTTTGCTACTGATTTGTGGAGTGGAAGATGCCATTTCTGGGGGATTGTTCCCAAGCTGCATTACTTTGTGTTCAAACATCTCCCAGCTTCCTTGGTGAAAAATAACACCAGGTTTCTTTGCAATATACATGAAAGAAGGAGATTTTCACCCCAGATGGGACTTGAACCCACAATCTTTGGCTTAGGAAGCTAATCCCTTATCCATTAGGCCACTGGAGCTCTTAATTGCACCTGGAAGAGGGATGGAAATTCCCTCTCATAATTGCACATTCCTCATATTCATTCAGAAGCCAAATACCCCATTTAATGGCCTTACAGAAATGTCTGCATCCCCTGGCAGTGAGGCAACTGGGCAGGTTGCTGACAGAGCTGAGCACCACCTTTCTGCCAGCCATCTTTAGAGAAGAACCCCACCCTAGAGTCACCCCTCCCTCCTTCAGCACCTCCACGGCTGTGGCTCTGAGTGGCAGTAGGATGATTAGGGGGCAAATCCTGGGCTGAAAGGGGGGTAAGGTCGGCCTGTAAGGAGTAACCAGGTGGGGCAGACCCAGGGGGAGGCTGTGGGCTGCTGGTTGGTTGTTGGGATCCGAGCTCTAGATCAAAGTGGCACAGTGACCTGACCCCAGGGATATAGGGCCAACATAGTGACCCCCTTACTGGCCTCGGTGACCCCCAAACCCTTGTTACTAAGGGCATTGAGGAGTCTCTGTCCATTAATAACTTCTGGGAGCTCCCCAGCAGGCTGCGGGCATCAGCCGCATCCTGACACACAGGTTGGAGCTGTGCCAGCCGCCCCCTCACTTGCAGGCCCAATGTAAGAAGAAGGAGGCCTGGTGCTGGCAGAAGAGGGTTTTGATTAATCAACCTCTGTGTTATGGGCACAGAAGGGGAGTTTATGCTCCCCCAGGGATGCCACTGAAGGCTCCTCGTGGGCTCCTCAAGGTCTGCTGGGAGCCATGATGTTCCCCTTTTGCCACCTCAAAGGCTCCCTCTTGGACACAGTGGGGTCACCCGCTGGCTGGAAGAGTGTGGGGGCCACGCCGCAAAAGCCTGCCTCTGAGCAGCCATGTCAGGGACTCGGGCTTAATCCAAGTGCAGAATTTTCAGTTGTGTATGTTTCGCTCCTTTCCCACTTCTGTCCAAGCGGCAAGGGAGAAGCGGACGAGACAGGCCGGCCCGAAGATGCCTCCCTCCCACTTCCCTGTACACTGTGCAAAGCTCTTGGCCTGCCTCATGCCTCGTCAGGAAAGTGGGGCCATGCGGCCCAAGCCTGAGTCACGTCCGCAGCCTGGCCCGCCCCGCCCCGGCTGACAGCGCGCAGAGCCACGCGAGTCAATGGCAGGTCGAGTCGGGAGCCTCGGCTCTTTCCCCTGACAGCCACACAGCGCTGCCTAGCGCCCCGAGAGCCTCCCTCATGTTCTCCCGCAGCAGCTGCCTGCCGGTGTGGGTGGGAAAAGGGGACCAGGAAGCACTGCGGCCTCATTCCAGGACAGGAGGCCCTCGCCACGCCCAGGCCTGCCTCTTGCCTTCAGCCCAGGCAGCCAGAGGTGCCGGGGAGCTCCCTGGCAGGCCGCCGCTTTGCCTCAGCCACCTCTTGCCTCGGCTCTTGGTGCTCTGCTGGTCACCAGTTCGCTTGAAGGCCCAGAGGGAAAAGAAACAAGCGCACGCGTAGCAGAGGATGGTTTCGATCCATTGACCTCTGGGCCCAGCACGCTCCCGCTGCGCCACTCTGCTGCTTCTTCACACCCTCCCCCTGCCACCTAGCCGCCACTATCCGGATTAGTGCCTTACACGCTCTCGCACTGGCAGAGAGATGCGCAGGCTGTCACTGAACTGAAGGAGGGAGATCACTTTTTGACAGGTTACGCCGCCTCTTAAAGGTGTTTGTCTGGCTGGCAGCCCTGGTTCCCAGGTGTCTCCTGAGGGAAGAAAGTTTCTGTGCAAAATATTAAAACTTTTAACAGAGAGGAGGGAAAGGCGATGGCCACATGATGGGGCCAGTATGTACCTCAACATGGTTCTTCTATGTGGGATGGCTCTGAACACTGACTGATCTCCACTCCCTTGTGTTTGAAGAGATGTTTAGTTGTGCATTTGGGAACCTATAAGGCTGAAGCAATGTTATGGATGGTGACACTACGATTGAAGGGTTATTTAATGTTGTAGAAATTGTTAAAAACACTGAGCTTAAACTGGAACTGCCTGTTGTTAAAGACTGGTTTCCCCACGTCAGTTCCATAAGCTCTGCTAGAAACACCCTGGCTTCTCTCCTGCCTCGGTGGGAACTAGAGGGAATCGTCCCCTGCTGCCCTTGGCTCCAGGTTGGTTTTTCTGGGGAGGGGGCGTGGAATTGATTTGTTCGCTGTTGAGAAGGAACCAGGCCAGTTCTCAGAGAACGAGAACTCCCAGCATCTTCCCAGCCCAACCCAGGCTGCTGCCCTGTCCCAGCCTCTGTTCCCCTGGGGGCCCTGCGTGTTTGACTCTAGAGCAGGCCGGGAGCAGCAGCTGAGGCAGAGGACAGCCTGGGCTGGGCAGATAAGAAGAAGTTTAGCAAGCAAAAAAGGTAAAATGGCAGTGGAGTATCACCTTGGACTCGACGGCATTTCTCCATTGGTCTGTCTGCTTTGGGGCAGGGACAATAACACGTCCTGCTGCATTCGTTATTTCAAAGGGCAGTTTAGGATTTTCATTCTCACGGTGCATAAAGCAGGACTCAAGCTTTGGCAAAAACTAAACAAGCTGCTCACAGATTCTGTCAGCCCCAATGAGCCATTTGGTGTGAGAGCTCAGACCTGCCCCGTCCCAGAGGAAGGGATGGGGGTCATCTGTGTGGGGACGGGAGCACTGACCTACCCGCTCGTAACTCTCAAACATTCATTAACTATTATCAGTGCTTGTGAGTGTTATTTAAACCATAAGAAAAACCACACTGGGCTAGACCAAAGGCCGATCTAGCTCTGAATCTTGTCTTCTGACAGTAGCCAATAGCAGGTGCCCCAACAACCAGTCAACAAGGCCCCACTGGGAATTGAACCCAGGATCTCCTGTTTACAAAACAAATGCTTTAGCCAGCTAAGCCATGGTGCCTGTGGATGGCTAAAACATACTGTCTGCCCACACCTGACTCCCTGCCATTGCCACTGGGGCCTGACAAGCTTTGCTTGTGTTTGGATTCTGCAAAGCAGAGGAACAGGTGACGTTTTCCTTACAAGTTGTGTGTGAGTGAATCTTTGGCCAGGTCTGCACTACAAAGTTGTTTCAGCAGAATTATATTGCTCAGGTGTGTGAAAAACACACAACGCTACCTCGGTCGGCAGCTTGTGGCTGGTGTACACACTGCAATGCCACGTCTGGCGACAAAACTGCCCTGTTTTGGTGACAAAATAAAACAACTTCGATGAGAAGTCTAAAGCTTTTTGCAGCAAACTTAAAGTGAGAGAGTGTCAGTGTGGACACTGCTGTTCATTATATCACCATAACTGGCCTCCTCCAGTATCCCACAATGCCCGCTGTGAACTCGCCTGCCCTGCATTCCTGCTAATGAGCCCTGGGCCCCTCCCCTTTCATAGCTC
Source organism: Mauremys mutica (assembly GCF_020497125.1). Lineage (NCBI taxonomy): Eukaryota > Metazoa > Chordata > Testudines > Geoemydidae > Mauremys > Mauremys mutica. Next base: position 845,536 of record NW_025423266.1, on the reverse strand, counting down.
TGGGAAGTTCTGACAGCTGAGCCTGCTGCTCTGCTCCGGCAGCCAGGAGTAAATCACCGCCATGGAATGCTGCTCTCTCCCGCCCTGCGAACACAGAGCAGGATGGCGGGAACTTCCTTACATTGGGGGGGCACCGGCATCCAAACTGTGATGCCTTCATGACACCCCTTCCCTCCAGGAGGCTCTTACCTTCTAAACAGGGACTTCTGTTTTCTAGTAAAATCACTGAAAGAGAAGGAGAAAACTCGAAAGAGGTTCCTCCTGGTGCTTAGTTCCGTGAACCCGAATACTCTCTCAGTCCTCAAAGAGAGACCTGGAGAAGGAGACTTGCTGAAGCAAAGCCACAGGGGTCTCTGAGGTTCCCCTGGCCCCTCACCCCTCTCCTGCCTGCCTGATGTCAACATCTCTCTGTGAAGTCACCACCTCCCCACCAATAGTCTGAGGTCCTGCAAAAGGCCTTTGTGATGTCACTGCCACACCCCTCCCTTGCTGTGCTAATGTCCTGCCCCTGGCCAGGCACTTTGGAGGTTTGAGCTCCTCCCTGTGGATCACCCCACTCAAGGAGCGTTCGTTCTAGGCAGCAAGCCGGCTAGACAGGAAAACATCAGACGCTGCTCCCAATGCTACACTCAGTTTTTCAGAAATTAGTAAAATTTATGGCCAGAAGGGACCATTAGAGCATCTAATCTGACCCCCTGCATATCACAGGCCTCCTGTATGACACAATAGCTACTTTTGGAGCAAACACATCCCAGAAAGGCAGCTAGTCTCCATTAGATGACATCAGGAGATGGAGAATCCACCACTTTCCTTGGTAGCTTGTTCCTGTGGTGAATCATCCTCATTGCTGAATATTTGTGCCTTAGTTGTAATATGAATTTGTCTTTTTTCACCTTCCAGCCATTGGGTCTTGTTATGCCTTTCTCTGCTCGATTAAAGAGCCCTTTAATACCCAATCTTTTCTCTCCATTAAGGCCCTTCAACACTTCAGTGAAGTCACTTTTCATTCATGAAGGACCCCCCGCCGCCGAATTGCCACCGAAGACCCAGAGCTGAAGAATCTCCGGGGGCCCAGGCCCCACGAGAGTTTTCCAGAGCCCCCAGAGTTAGTGAAGAACCCCGCTCCAGGAGCCCCAAAACACTCTTGTGGGGGCCCCTGCGCGGCCCAGGGCAAATTGCTCCACTTACTCCCCCATCTGGGCGGCCCTGATGGGACCTGGAGCTACTGATATTTCAGGACTCCTGTGAGACCCTCAGCTGGTTGGTTTGCACTCTGCTCTCATTGCTTCCTTCTCAGGGCTCTCTCTCCTCCTGCGTCTCTGCTGCTCTCCTCCCCTAGACATTGAACTCAGCCCTTGCTGCTGCCAACACCAACTGGCAGAAGAGCCTATAAGTCTCCTGCCTGAGGGGAGGCCAATGCATGTGGTCGGCCATAAGCAATATGATATTTTCTGTCTTATTCTCTATCCCTTTCTTAATGATTCCCAAGATTCTCTTTGCTTTTTTGACCGTCGTTGCACACTGAGTGGATGTTTTCAGAGAACTATCCGCAGCGACTCCAAAATCCCTCACTTAAGTGGCAACAACTATTTTTGGCCTCGTCATTTTATATGTATAGTTGGGATCATGTTTTCCAATGTGCATCACTTTGCATTTATCAACAAATCTGCCATTTTGTTGCCCTCTCACCCAGTTTTGTGAGCTCTTTTAGTAACTCTTCGCAGGCTGCTTTGGACTTAACTTTCCTGAGTAGTTTTGGATCATCTGCAAATTTAGCCACCTCGCTGTTTACCCCTTTTTCCAGATCATTTATGAATATGTTGAATAGTACTTGTCCCAGACCCCCGGGGGGGCACCACTGCATTTTGAAAACTGACCATTTATTCCTACCTTGTAATCAGTTATTTACCCATGAGAGGACCTTCCCTCTCATCCCATGAGAGTGTAATAGAGCAGAATAGGGCTTCCTTGGGTGTGGGCGTGAATTGACAATATATCAGGGGGTTGTGCACATTTATTGTCCTGGTGAAAAAGTGTGTCTGATACTCAGTCTTTGCTGCTGCTGCCAGCTGTGACTGCTGAGGACATTTTCCTTCTCTGCTCCAGGGTCTCTCTTCTGCCAGATTCTCAAAAAAGTCAGGCCCCCTGCAGACTATGGCAGAGCAGTTTGGTAATAGGCTGCAGGACTCACCACGTAAGACTGTAGCTGCTGTAGCACCTTGACTGTCCATGGGCCAAATCCTGCAGCCCTGGATAACCTCCCACTGATGGCGATGGGAATTGAGCCTTTGTAACTAGCTGCTGGTACCTGCGGTCTCAGTTATGGATTAAACTGGTGGCAAACGCAGCTTCAGCCAAAGAAGAGAAGGATGTAAGTGAAAGAGCAAAGCTGGCCGTCTGGGGAGCTGCTGCAGTCCCATCACCACAGCTGGAAGGGAGAAGAGGAAAAACTCCCTAAAGTGCTGGGAGCAGCCCTGAGAAAAGGAAGTTTGTCAGTGAGATCAGTAGCAATAACTGTGAAATGATGGAGTGCTTTCTCCTCTGTGCCGACATGGCTGAATTGTGTTACATTACTGTAAGAATAAGCTTTAAAATATCCTGCTCTAATTTCAGGATGGGTCTGTAACCATAATCAGTCTCTGTGGGAAGTGCTGGCTGAAGAGCCTTCCTACTCACCAGGAGATCCTGGCTTGGCCTGCCAGTTCTTCCTTGCTGAACCTGGCTTTTCTGTCAGGCTCCTTTCTTTTATTTCTTCTCATGAAAAGAAAAGACCTCACTGCACAATCCTTGTTCAAGACACAGAGACCCTTCCTTACAGCTAAGTCTTGGAAAGTGTTAAGTGGTAAATCTGGAGCTGATGGAAAGGTTACCATGACTCAGAGTTGAGCTGAAGTTGCTGTGACTGAAACACAGAGCACTAATCAGTATCTGATCCCAGCAGCTTGTGGGAGAAGCGCATGTTAGAAGCCCTCTGTCAGCTCAGCTGTGGCTTTCTGTGCACTGAGCCAGCCTGCTCAAGGTCTGCAAGTCTTGAGGGAAATGAGGAACATTTTTACTTTGGAATTTGAAGGTGTAGTCTTGGACCATCAAGTGGAGTGGTTGCAAATGGCTTGCTGGGTAAGGCACCATGGCTTAGTAGGCTAAGGCCTTGTCTACACTACAGGACTATTTCGAATCTACTTAAGTCGAATTTGTGGATTCGACCTTATGAAGTCGAATTTGTGTATCCATACTAAATACACAAATTCGAACTTCTGAGTCCACATTCACGGGGCCAGCGTCGACTTTGGAAGCGGTGCACTGTGGGAAGCTATCCCACAGTTCCCGCAGTCCCCGCTGCCCATTGGAATGCTGGGTAGAGCTCGCAATGCCTGCTGGGGGAAAAAATGTGTCGAGGGTGGTTTTGGGTAACTGTCATCATTCAACCGTCACTCACAACAGCCCTCCCTCACTGAAAGCGCCGGCGGGAAATCTGATCGCGCCCTTCTCTGGTCAGTTACAGCGCGGACGCCACAGCACTGCGAGCATGGAGCCCGCTGCGATCATCGCTGCACTTATGGCCGTTGTCAACTCCTCACACCTTATCGTCCACCTCTGCAACAGCCAGCTGCTGAGAAATCGGGCGAGGAGGCTCCGGCAGCGCGGTGAGGAGAGTGGCGCAGGCCTCTCACAAAGCAGGGTACGCCGCGCCGTGGAGATCATGGTGGCAATGGGTCAAGTTCATGGTGTGGAACGGCGATTCTGGGCCCGGGAAACAAGCACGGAGTGGTGGGACCGCATAGTGCTGCAGGTCTGGGACGAATCACAGTGGCTGCGAAACTTCAGGATGCGTAAGGGCACTTTCCTTGAACTCTGTGACTTGCTGTCCCCTGCCCTGAAGCGCCAGGACACCCGGATGCGAGCAGCCCTGAGTGTGCAGAAGCGAGTGGCCATAGCCCTCTGGAAACTTGCCACGCCAGACAGCTACCGGTCAGTAGCGAACCACTTTGGCGTGGGCAAATCTACCGTGGGGGTTGCTGTGATGCAAGTAGCCCACGCAATCGTTGAGCAACTACTCTCAAAGGTTGTGAACCTGGGAAACGTTCAGGTCATCATAGACGGCTTCGCCGCGATGGAATTCCCAAACTGCGGTGGGGCTATAGATGGGACTCACATCCCTATCCTGGCACCAGCCCACCAGGCCAGCGAGTACATTAACCGAAAGGGCTACTTTTCCATGGTGCTGCAAGGACTGGTGGACCATAGGGGACGTTTTACCAACATCAACGTCGGGTGGGCGGGCAAGGTTCATGACGCACGTGTGTTCAGGACCTCTGGTCTCTTTAGACGCCTCCAGGCAGGAACTTTCTTCCCGGACCACAAAATAACGGTTGGGGATGTGCAGATGCCTACAGTGATCCTCGGGGACCCAGCCTACCCGCTAATGCCCTGGCTCATGAAGCCCTATACAGGCGCCCTGGACAGAGAGAAGGAGCTCTTCAACTACCGGCTGAGCAAGTGCAGAATGGTGGTGGAGTGTGCTTTCGGACGTCTCAAGGGGAGATGGCGGACCTTACTGACTCGCTCGGACATCAGCGAAAAGAATATCCCCGTAGTTATTGCTGCTTGCTGTGTGCTCCACAATCTCTGTGAGAGCAAGGGCGAGATCTTTTTGGCCGCTTGGGAGGTTGAGGCAAATCGCCTGGCTGCTGTTTACGATCAGCCAGACACCCGTGCTGAGAGAATATCCCAGCGGGAAGCGATATGCATCAGGGAGGCTTTGAAAGCGAGTTTCCTCGCAGAGCAGGGTAACCTGTGACTGTCCACTTGATTTTAAGAGAGCCTGATCATAAACCAAGTTTCCCCCACTTCCGAAGGACGTTTTAAAACTAAGGACATGTTTTAGTAATTAATAATAAATCTTTCGTTGACTTTGCATTTCTGTTTCCTGGTTGAAACATGGAAGCATTCTGTGCTGGGTAAGGTGTGCACTGATGGGTGGGTTTGCAGGAAGGGGCGAGGGGTGCCGTCTTTGGATAGGGGTTAACATGACGGCTGTGGGTTTGGGCGTTGGAAGGGGTGAGGGGTGTGGGGGAAGGGTGAGTATCTGCCCCTGGATGAGGTCTCTTTTTGGGGCTCAGGGCACCGGGGAGGATCGTGACTACGGTCCAAGTGCATGTGAAGGGAAGCCTGCCTTTACATTCGGGGACGGCAGGCACCAGGACCCTGCACAAGCATACACATCAAGGAAAGACCCGGGGCAGCATACACCACACAGACTGTCCCTGGTGCCTAGTGACTGCAGTCTGTGTGTGCCCTGCAGTTGACCCTGCAGCCAAGTCTGTAGCATGGCACTGTGGGCTATGCACTGAAATTACAATCCCCCCCCCACACACACAACAACAGAAAGTCTTCTGACACCAGAAACGTGACGGAAACAGTCAGTCACACCAAACTGCTTTTAGTAATGTAGTACACAGTGGGGGGTTTGAACTTGGAGTTGGGACTGGTTGATGCTGTAAGGAAAGAGCTTGTACAAATTTACAGCGCGAGAGTTGTCTCGAACATTATCGGTGTGCTGCGGTGCAGGGACAGTTCTCACGGCCCCTACCGCCCCTCCTTCTTGTAACTTTGGGTGAGGGGGGGACAGGACTTCCTGGCGTTGGAGGGCGGTTGCAGATGCACTGCAGGGGGGCTCTCTCCTCCTGCCTGCGGTCTTGCAGAACATCTACAAGGCGCCGGAGCGTGTCCGTTTGCTCCCTCATTAAACCAAGCAGCGTTTGAGTCGCCTGCTGGTCTTCCTGCCGCCACCTATCCTCCCGTTGACACAGGCTCTCCCTCGACTGTCTCTGCTCTGCCGCCTCTGCTCTGGAGCTGGCCATCAGTTCCTGGAACATCTCGTCCCTAGTCTTTTTCTTTCGGCGTCTAATCTGAGCCAGCCTCTGCGAGGGGGATGCCGGGGCAGTCCGGGAAGGAGCCGAAGCTGTGTGATGCGAAAAAGTAGGTGATTTCCTTGAACAAATACATGTTTGCCAACAGTAAACACAGTCTAGTCAGTTTCAGTTACGAAGACCAAAGAGGGAACCAAGTCTCATGAGATCTCAGAACTAGTCCGAGATTTCGGAATACGCTCTCATTGGCGGCGCTATTGCACTGGCTAGCGCACAAGCGAGGAGAGACAGCTGCATCCCTCTTGCACAAAGTCCTGGTAAGCCTTACAGTACAGAGTGCTTATCAGTTAGTGCTTAGCTGTGCTCTCCTGCTGGAGGCAATGTGCAAAGCAGAAAAGATGACCGTTTTGCGGCCCCTCCCGCCAGTGCACGGGAAAGATCACTGTATGCTTTTCCTCTGTGGCCTCCAACACGTGGCTGTTAAGCGAGGGTCATTCTTATGCAAAGTAAAAGTCTGTTAAGCGAGGGTCATTCTTATGCAAAGTAAAACTCTGTTAAGTGAGGGTCATTCTTATGCAAAGTAAAAGTCTACCATTCACAATAGTAACAGTACACTAATTCCACTAATTAGATGCAGCACTTCCACAACGAGATCACCCTGAGGCGTGTCAGGCGGACTGAGAGAGAGCGGATGCTAATAGAAGCCCTGCACAGACCAGGACCATACGCTGCCATGCTCGTCGAGGCGATGGTCCCCCTTTACCTGAGGATGGCCTGGCGCGGAAGAGTGTGCTTCAACGGAGCACCCAACAAGGCACCTCTACCAAGGAACCTCCTGCTGAGGCTTTTCCAGCTGCTCTCTGAGAGCTTTTTTGAACTGTCCCCAGAGGACTATTGCTCCATTCCTGTATGTGTAGACCTGCTGTTTGTATAGCTCCTATATGTGTAGACCTGCTGTTTGTATAGTTTCATATTTAAAATTTTTTGTATAGTATAGTATAGTATAATTTTTGTATAGTATTTCTATTTTTTCTATTTTTTATATAGTATTTCTATTTTTATATATATCCCTGTTTCTTAAAAAAATAAATGTTTCCCTGTTTGTAGCACTTACCGCCTGATCCTTCCCCTGATTCCGAGTCCGGGTTAACGGGCGGGGACGGTTGGTAGGGGATCTCTGTGAGGGTGATGAAGAGATCCTGGCTGTCAGGGAAAGCGGGAGTGGGTTCGATGTCGCCTGCGCCGTCCTCAAAAGACCCTTCCTCATCTTCCCCATCGGCGAACAGGGAGGAGGAACTGTCCTGGTACACTATTCCGTCCTCGGAGTCCACCGTCACTGGTGGGGCAGTGGTGGCAGACCCACCTAGAATGGCATGCAGTGCCTCGTAGAAGCGGCATGTCTGGGGCTGGGCTCCGGAGCGTCCGTTTGCCGCTCTGACTTTTTGATACCCTTGTCTTAGGTCCTTCACTTTCACGCGGCACTGCATCGCATCCCAGCTGTATCCTTTCTCTTTCATGGCTTTAGAGACCTTGTCGAAGGTCTTCGCGTTCCGCTTGTTGGAGTGCAGCTCCGAGAGCACAGACTCCTCGCCCCACACAGCGATCAGATCCAGGACTTCCCGGTCACTCCATGCTGGGGACCTCTTTCTATTCTTGCATTGGGCTGACTCCTCTGCTGGAGAGCTCTGCATCGTTGCAGGTGCTGCGGAGCTCGCCCCGATGTGCAACCAGAACGTCAGATTCAAAGTGCCCAGACAGGAAAATGAATTCAAATTTTCACGGGTCATTTCCTGTGTGGCTGGCCAGAGAATCCAAGCTCGGACTGCTGTCCAGAGCGTCAACAGAGTGGTGCACTGTGGGATAGCTCCCGGAGCTGCTAAGTGCGATTAGCATCCACACCTAGCCTAATTCGAGCTAGCCATGTCGAATTTAGCGTTACTCCACCTGCCGGGGTGGAGTACCAAATTCGAACTAAAGAGCCCTCTAGTTCGAATTAAATGGCTTCCTGGTGTGGCCGGTTGAGCAGTTAGTTCGAATTAACGCTGATAAATTTGAATTAAAGTCCTAGTGTAGACCAGGCCTAAGGCACCTGTCTAGTAAACAGGAGATCCTGGGTTCAACTCCCAGTGGTGCCTTTTTCTATAGCTTTTGTCTCCTCTGCTCACATTTTCCTGTGTTTTCCTAGGAAACAGAAGAGACCTCCCTTGACAATCCAAGTAATTGCTTGTGAAGGAAAAGGCTTCTTTCCAACGGAGCATTGGAGAGAATCAAATCCTCAGTCTGGTGTTGATGAAAAGGCTATTGGCATTGGCAAGGAGGTTGCTTCCGCTGCAATTTGCTGTGACAGGAGACCCTGTGTTGTGCGGCCATGCAATTCACTGGGGATATCTGTGCACAGAGCCCCTTCTAGAGGGTTCTCTGCAGGGCTTGCAGGAAATGGAGAATTACTGTCCTTTCACCTTTCATGTTAGTGTTGATGAAAAATGGAGCAGTTCAGGGAGAAGTCCCAGAGCGTGGCACCATGGCAGAGCTTGCCAAGAGAGCTGCTGGATAAAGAGCAGATTCAGGATCCAGCATCCAGTGCTGCCTTGCTGAACGTGCCTCCTCTTGTCCCCTTTTGGTCAATCTTTTTTGTTAATGGAGAAGCTCGACTCTGGCTAGCCGTACAAATGCTTGCAAAAGAAACGGGTCTTTTTGCTGACAACTGTCAAAAAGAGACTTTGGATAAACATGGAAACAAGGTCAAGGTCACTGTAAGCTGTTGAAGCTACAAGGCAGAGCACTAAGCACAGTATTACCATGGCTGGTCACAGCAGGATCTCTGTGTGGTGGGATCCACGGGGTACAATCCCAAACTGTGGAACTGCTCTGTCCACTTATCTCTCCAGCCTGGGCTGTGTCTTACAATGCTGCACTAGTGACAAACAGCAAAACCCCCTCCATGTGCTGTGATCACTCAGCCAACAACATGCAGCAATGCACCCAACTAAGTTGCATGAATGCTCTATAAGCCACTCCTCAATTATAAGTAGAGAGACACCAGCGTATCTTCCCCAGCCCTCAGCCTTGCACCTCAGAAATGTACCATCTTACACTGCTCAAAACCTCTTGAAAAGTGCAAGCTCATTAATTAATTCACCACTTCCTCAAAAAGAAAGTGAACATGCACCAGCCTTTTTAATCTGAGCAGCTTTCCCAAACACTTTGAACAATTTCACAAGTAAGTATAAAACATTAAAATAAGTTTATTAACTACAGAAAGATAGATTGTAAGTGATTATAAGTGTTAGGCAGAGAGGTCAAAGCTGGTTATGAAAATGAAAATAGAATCTCAGTGTGACATTCTAGACCTTTGGGGGAGCGGCTGTAACCCCCTTATTCCTCATTTTCATATAATCGTGATCTTACATATAGAGCATGACTTGTAAGGTATCAGGGGAAAGGATATGATCTGCTGAAAGTCATTTATCTACCCATAGATGTATACCATTCATGCATATGAAGTTATGAGAATTGTGTAGTATGGTTGTCACTATGCTGTAAGCAGTGATGAGCTGCCAAAATATTAACAACCGGTTCCCTCCTTCTCACCTCACGAGGGGGTCGTGCCCCCCGGGAGGTCATGCCCCATCCAACCCCCCATGTTTTTGACACCCCCCCAGGACCCCTGACCCATCCCCCCCTTTCCCTGTCCCCTGACTGCCCTTTGCAGCCCCATCCAACTCCTCCTCTCATTCTTGATGGCCCCCCGGGACCCCTGCCCCATCCAACCCCCCCGTCTCTCTGTCCCTGAGTGCCCCCACCACCGCATCCAACCCCTGCTCCTTCCTGATTGCCCCCCGGGATCCTTGCCCCCATTCAATCCCCCTGTTCCCTGCCCTCTGACCGCCCTAACCCCTATCTACCCCTCCACAACCAACCAAATACCCCCTCCCTGCTCCCTGCCCCCTTACCACACTGCCTGGGGCCGGGACCGGGTCCACTCCGCCGGGACCTCAACCGGCTCTGCGGGGCCCGACTCCCTGGGCCGGGCCGGCACCGGGGCCAGAGCCACTCCGCCGGCACCGGGGCCGGAGCCGTGGGGCCCGACTCCCTGGGCCGGGCCCGAGCTGGGGGTGCTTGGCTGGGACTGGGCTGGGGCACTCGGCCAGGGCCAGAGGGAGCCATTCCGCCCCTGTGCCCAGCTTACCTGCCTGCTGCTTTTTTCTGGTTTCCCATGAACATTTGATTTGCGGGAAGCAGGGGAAGCAGAGGAGAAGGAGGGTGGAGCATTCAGGGGAGAGGGGGAGGTGAGCTGGGGCTGGGCAGACAGCTGCCTGAGCCTTTGTTAAATTTAAAAGCTTTTTAGAACCAGTTGTCCTGGAACCACTGGTTCTAAAAAGGCTTCTAAATTTAACAACCGGTTCTTGTGAATGGGTGTGAACTGGTTGGAGCTCACCACTGGCTGTAAGTTGGGGGAATCAGCCATCACCTGCATAAGACCACACATGGGGAATTGCTTAACCTTGCTTGCAAAGACACATGGTGCTGGGCCCCAGATCCAACTGAAGTCTTCAGTGTCACAGTGACCAAAGGTGTGTGCACAGAATGGGGATGGTGTATGTGTGGGTGGGTGGATGGATGGATGAATTGATTTCTCCATGTGTTTGTGTGGTTTTCTGCAAGGGTTTTGTGTGTGGGGGGGTGTTATTACAGCTCTGGGGGTTGTGTTTGTGGCTGCGCAAATGTGTGTGTGTTCATGTGGCTGGATTTGTGCATGTGTTTGCATCTGTTAGTAGTTGTGTTGATGTTAGCTGGATTTATGTGGGTGTTTGTGTATATTAGCAATTGTGTGTGTGTGTGTGGCTGGATTCATTCATGCAAAGCCCCCATACCGTCGACCCCGGTGGTGATTTCCCCATCTTACAAGGGCTGGCTGGCCTGACACTTAATCCCTCTGTGGAGTGTGGCAGGGGCTGCAGCTCACCCCCTGTGGGGCAGGAGGGCCCAGGTGTGGGGCACTGGGCTCCGATGCACCTGGAGAGAAGCTCAGGTGAGGCAGGGCAGGGCGTGTGGTGTCCGTTCTGTGTTGCCTGGTGCTGGGCCATTGCACAATCCCCAGCCACGCCGCACAGCGCACCCCGAGGGGGGCAGGGGGCCAAGCAGACGATCCAGCACAAGGGGGGTGAGGATATGTCATTGGGGGGAGGAAAAGCCTTGGGCTGCACTGGGGGAGTGCAGAGCAGGGGTGACACCCCAGAAACCTGCAGCAAAGGGATGGACAGGTGGGGTGGGTGGATAGAAGAGGCAGCGGGACTAAAATCTAAAAGGGGAGTGTGGGGTCTAGTGGTCAGAGCGGGGAAGGGGGGTTGCTGGTCAGAATTCCTGGGTTCTATCTCCAGCCCTGGGAGGGGAGTGGGAGCCAGTGGTTAGGGTGTGTGTCGGGGGGGAGCCAGGACTCCTGGGTTCTCTCCCTGGCTCTGACTCTCTCTTGTGCAATCCCGCGGCAGTTACCCAACTCACCAGCGTGTGGGAGCGAGGGGCTGGGGCTGGGTTGTGACACGGCCCAGAGTCCCGTACTGCCCCTTTGTTACCCAACCGGGGCAGGGTGGGGGATGGCCTGGGAGACCCGCTAAGAAAGGCGCTTCCGGTGGTTTTGTGTGTGGGTCACGCTGCCCCCGGCTGGATAGACCCCTCTAGGTCAGAACCAGTCTCAGCCCGGGTCAGACCCTGGGAGCCCAGCCCCCTCTGTCGCCATGGCCATGTCTATTGGTCTCCTGGAAAGGTCCATTCTCATGGGTAGCTGTCCAGTGGCAGTGAGTTCCACAGGCCTCGGCACAGGCTGTGTGGGGCAGGAGGCCCTTGTGTTGGGAGCAGTGGGAGTGAACTGTGTGCGGTTGTGTCTCTGAGCACAATTGCGAATATTCTGGTGTGTGTGTGAGTGTGGCTGGGGGTGTGATTGTTTCTCTCTTTGGGGTTGGGCTAGCATGCCCCTCTGGGTGTGTTGTGTGTGAGTGTTCTTGGGACTGAGAGTCCCTTTGTGCGTCAATGTGTGTGTGTGTGTCACTTGCTGCAGGATACAAAATCCTGCAAAGCCACCACACACACACACACACACACACACACACACACACACACAGTGGGGCTCAGCCCCACCAGCAGGGGGCAGCAGGGACACACACGTTTCTCCTGGGCCAGCTTGGACAATTTCCCATCACGACCCGGCACAGTGCTGGTGACCCCACATGGGGGGGGGCTGTGACGGGGGGGGGGGGGGGGGCAGATGTGCTGGATTCAGAAGGAAGCACTTTGGGAAAATCAGTCAAGGCCCTTAGCAGAGCTGGGACACAGACCCAGTGACCCCTGCACCACCCTGGGAGGGGAGTGGGGTCTAGTGGTCAGAGCAGGAGGGGGCTGGGCACCCGGACCCCTGGGTTCTATCCCTGGCCCAGGGAGTGGAGGGGGTCTAGAGCAGGGGGACTGGGAGCCAGGACTCCTGGGTTCCATAGGGG